>NC_063211.1:10874140-10884140 GCF_017589495.1 Alosa alosa | reverse complement strand
GTTTTCCTCTCTCTCTCCATCTCCCTGTATCTCTCTCTCTCTTTCCATCTCCCTCTGTCTTTCTTTCTCTCTTTCTCCATCTCCCTCTGTCTCTCTCTCTTTCCATCTCCCTCTGTCTCTCTCTTTCACACTGTTGAGCCATGGAATTTCTGTCTTTCTCTAAACCATTCCCCTATTCCCTGATGTGGTTAGTTGGCATCTTTCACCTCAAAGCATATTGGCACAGACACAGCATCCTCCCCATCGCTGGGTACCACATGAATGTTGCCTCATCCTCTCATCTCCACGGTAACAATCCTGCTGTTGTTATCTGGACGCTCTCCCTTCCTTTAACAAAATCAGGCCTCCCTCTCTCTCTCTCTCTATCCCTCTCTCTTTTTCTCTTTTACTCTCTCTCTCTCTCTCTGGCTCTCGCTCTCCAGATACACGATTTTTTTAAATCCTACGCGTTCGCGGGGGTCTTTGTCCCCGTGCCTGATAATGCCGCTATCTGTCTCAGCTGCCGGTGTGCGTTGGAGGATCCACGCCGTGACTAATTAACAGCGGGCCAAAGTACTCATTTTGGGGCGTCAACGACCTCCGCCAGCACCCGGATGGCGTGCGTGTATGTGTGTGTGTGTGTGTGTGTGTCTGTGAGTGTGTGTGTGTGTGTGTGTGTGTGTGTGTCTATTCTTTTATCGAGTTGGCCATTCAATTGATTGTTTCCCGTGTCTGGCAGACAGTCAAGCCTTCTGCCACTGTGACATGTACAGAGGAGCAATTTCAACACAAGTCAGAGGGGAGAATGTTGCTGCCATTTTGTGTTTCAGTTTTTATTCATTTGGTGGAGGTGGATTTATTTGGTTGACCAAGGAGCCCGATTCTTAGCAGCTATGACAGCTCTGTGCCTGGTGTTGAGCTCCATAGGTGGCGGTGGTGTCTAGGCAGGAGTGAAATGTTTTGACAGTTCAACACTAAAATCTGGCGTACCCATGTGGCAAACTACCTCATGTGAGGAGTGAAGTGCTCCTCTGCAAGCTAGCATTAGCATAATCCATATCATGCATGTCAACACATGTGGGCCCTCGTCATTTAATACACTCCATGGAGCAGTGTGACTGTTAAACATGGTATGTGGAGTTTGTTTTTGTTTAAAACATTCAAAAATGAATTAGGAACAGACTGTGAAGAAACAAAAGTTTCAACATAAAGCAAGCAGCATGTATGTTGCCACGAGTACTACAATATTAAATGCAATGCAACATGTTTGTTACCACGAGTACTACTATATTAAATGCAATGCAACTAGGGCTGGGATAACGATTATTTTTTAAACGATTAATCTAGCGATTATTTTTTCGATGCATCGATTAATCTAACAATTCATTTTTTCAGTCCGATTCGATTTCGATTCGATTAGCGATTATCTCCTCAATAATTGACTAATAGCAAGTTATACATGTTTATTTACATATCTGAATTAATTAAACATGAATTCTTTAACATTGCAATATATGTTTATTGCTCTTAAGATTCCAAAATAAAAGACTATACAAGTGCAAAGTAATGCATTCTTAGTCAGAGGTAGCATATCAATAAAGTTCAGTAGGCTAGTGTATGTCTAATTGAGTGCCTGTCATTTTAGTGAGGGAATCTAGCCTAAGGCAGCCTGGAGACCATGGAGCAAATCTTCGCCTGAGTGGGGACCAATCACAGAACAAGGGGGAAAGCAAGACAATGATGAGCTATGCACAGACACATTTGATAGACATCCGTGGCACCCAATAAACGGATCTGGGCATTTTTTTCAAATACGAGAAAATTAACATTTGGTTCCCAGACCACGTCTCATTGAGAAGTGGTGGCGCTAGCCAGGCTAGAGGGAATCCTTGCAATTAACATAACACAGTTAAAAGGCTGCTGATGTGTGGATGCAATTCATAACGTAGTTAGTTCAAATAACGGTTCGTACTTCTCCTTGGGACAAGCACTTTTGAGTCTTGGAAAACACATTTCCATTTACATCGGGATTTTGCAAACATTCAGAGTCAATTATAAAATGAGCCCTGCATGAGTAACGAAATACAAGCAGCTGTAAGTCAGCATGCAAACTTGACATCCAAACAGTATTCTAACGTTAGCTTTGAGATACTGATTGATTGCATACTGTAACTTAACTTAGTTTAGTCTCCTCAATGTACTATGTTGTGATAAGACCTTAGCAGAGTTTACTTTAACTTTAATGCAGCAGTTTTGAACAAATTTGCGCAGCATGGTCACGATGCTAAGCGGATTTAATAGCAATTTAGCCCACTGTGTTCTATGCAGTGCTTCTATGTGGCAACAACAATCCTTCAACAATCGTGAATATTTTGTTAAATCAGAGAATGTCTCGTAAACGGGCTCTGGTTAAATGCACATGCAGAGGAGGAGCAGCGGGAGAGGAAAGTTACGAGAGAGAGCGGGCGGGGCGAGGAAAGGCTGTGTGAGTAAAAAGTGCAGCTCAATGAAATTATTTTATCTTATCTTTAATTTAAATAGTACAACATAGAACATCAATGTGTGCTGGCCGGAAATATTAAGCAGCACACGTTATGCTTGACGAATCGACGCGCATATTTTGCGTCGATGTATTTTTTGCGTCGACGTCTTCGATTACGTCGACGCGTTGTCCCAGCCCTAAATGCAACATGTATGTTACCACGAGTACTACTATATTAAATGCAATGCAACATGTATGTTACCACGAGTACTACTACATTAAATGCAATGCAAGTCAATGAAAGAGCACAATGTGGCGTTTAAGACAACTCAAATCCTACAGAATTGGGCATCTCCTTTATACAGTAAGGTACATCATAGCTGCAGTGTAGCAGTATCCACTCTGTAGGATGGAGAGTGAACACAGTGACATCAGCAGATTCTCATTGCTGGTCTGCATGACATGAGTGACATCAGCACATTCTCAACGCTAGTTTGTATGACATGAGTGACATCAGCAGATTCTCATCGCTGGTCTGCATGACATGAGTGACATCAGCAGATTCTCATTGCTGGTCTACATGACATGATGACATCAGCAGATTCTCATCACTGGTCTGCATGACATGAGTGACATCAGCACATTCTCAACGCTGGTCTGCATGACATGAGTGACATCAGCAGATTCTCATTGCTGGTCTACATGACATGATGACATCAGCAGATTCTCATCACTGGTCTACATGACATGATGACATCAGCAGATTCTCATCGCTGGTCTGCATGACATGATGACATCAGCAGATTCTCATCACTGGTCTGCATGACATGAGTGACATCAGCACATTCTCATTGCTGGTCTACATGACATGATGACATCAGCAGATTCTCATTGCTGGTCTGCATGACATGAGTGACATCAGCACATTCTCATTGCTGGTCTACATGACATGATGACATCAGCAGATTCTCATAGCTGGTCTGCATGACATGAGTGACATCAGCAGATTCTCATCGCTGGTCTGCATGACATGAGTGACATCAACAGATTCTCATCACTGGTCTTCATGACATGTCACTGACATCAGCATATTCTCATCGCTGGTCTACATGACATGATGACATCAGCAGATTCTCATCACTGGTCTTCATGACATGTCACTGACATCAGCAGATTCTCATCGCTGGTCTTCATGACATAAGTTGGAGAGGTGCACTTGCAGCAGCAGGCTCCACTCTCTCCATGATAAGGCACATTTAACTCAGGCAGACGCTTCTGTGTCAAGTCTCTGTGGCCTTAACAGTTTGGGGGCAAAGAGAAGTTTGTGCTTAACCCCCGGCCCACCCTCTCTCTCTCTCTGTCGACACACACACACACACACACACAAACACACACACACACACACGTGTATTCTTTCTCTCTTGCTGAATGCCGCTTCATTTAACACTGACTCTCTCCCCCTCTGTCAGTGCCTGCAGGCCTGCCCCATCTCCCATGAGCCTGGGTACTTTGAAGGGTTCACTGCTCAGCACGCGGACAAAGAGCGCCACAAACAAGGGCTGTGTGCACAGGTGTTTGCTGATGTAACCGCCCGCATGCTCGCATGCTCGCTCATTCACTGATTTGCTCCCTCTTTCTCCCTCTCTCTCTCTGCCCTCCCATCCACTTCTTCGCACTCTCTGCACTGAGAGGCAGTCAGACAGACCACACAGGCAGCTGAACATACTCGGCCGTATATAATTTTGCACACAGGGCATTTTCCTGACCCCGACCCCCCATGTGTCGGGCAGTGCGCTACTCTGGGTCATGTTGTGTTGTGGGCCCGGTCATTTAATGTGACCACGGCTCACACAACCGAGCTTTGGGCTGTGTGACATACATATGTGTGCGACATATACATTTGTGTGTGTGTGTGTGTGTGTGTGTGTGTGTGTGTGTGGGGGCTGTGTCCTGTTACTAGTTAACAGCCAACAACCACAGAACAACTCAGTTTAGTGCAGTTTTGGAGGGATGTGCTTTTTTCAACGTTCCTAACTAAAGCCCTTCATGGAGACAACCGTCTGTCTTCTCGTCCCTTTCCCGAGTTTTAAAGAAAAGTGAAAAAAAGGCTATTTCCTTTGTAGTGCTGTCAGAACCGATCTCTCTCACCCGCAGCTAGAAGAATGGTTGCCGCTTGAATGGTGACAGACATGAATAAGGTTTTGTTTGCCTGAATTGTTTTTATTCAATTTAATTTTTGTTTACGACGACTCTCTGGCTCATTTACCCCCGTCTGCGTGGCAGGAAGCACTGGTGCTTCTCTCTGAGAGGGACACAGGGCATTTGAGGAACTTCAAAAAAACACTTCTGACTGCTGTGGGACTGATACGGTATTCAAACCGTGAATGCTATTGGATGCTTTTATTTATGTTTAGTTCTATGCCTGAATTTCTTTTTTATTATTATTTTGCTTTTAATGTTTCATTGCTTTTAGATGCTATTTGAGCAATTCATAGAGCTGTCAGCTATCATCAAGTTTTTTTAAACAAAGCATTCTGGGATACAGAAATATACGTGAGAGTGAACGTAGACATTTGCATGATTCTTCTAAATACATTTTATTTAAGTTATTCGCTGTGGGAAGAATGTACTGGAATGCTTAATGTTTATTATTACAGTGCATGAAAATGCACGGTTCTGTTATCCGAAGTCTTCTTCTTATTATTATTCTTCCCACCAAATTTCTGCGTCTAATTCAGCTTTAACCGTTTAACAGAAACTTTCAAACTTTGTAACGTAGGTCTTTGAACGTAACGTTCAAACTTTGTAATATAGGTCTTGAAAAGGACACTTGAGGAATGTATTTTTCGTTTTTGTAAACTTTATACTTTTTGAGATATTAATCTAAATCAAGCTTAGTATAGTATAAGTATATATACTCTTTTGATCCCGTGAGGGAAATTTGGTCTCTGCATTAATCTGTGAATTAGTGAAACACACAGTGAGGTGAAGCACACACTCACAGTGAGCTGCCTGCTACAGCGGCACTCAGGGGTGCCTTGCTCAAGGGCACTTCAGCCGTTCCTACTGGTCGGGGTTCAAACCAGCAACCTTCCGGCTACAAGTCCGAACCCCTAACCAGTAGGCCATGGCTGCCCCATCAAACTGATCTGCACCTGTATCAACTGACAGTTGCTCAACTAGGCCCCCTCACAGAGCCAATTAAACTGATTGCACCTGTATCAACTGCTTTCTGCTCAACTAGGCCAACTCTCTCTCTGTAGCTCTCCATTCTACAAGGATATACTGGAAGGCACATTCCAAGGGCTATTAACGACTTAGAATGCAATCAACTGCACCTGTGCTCTCCCGCTGACTGCATCAACTTCAAAGGAACCTCTTCTCTGTGTCTCTCTCCATTGAACTAACTCACTTTTTTCTTCTTTACTTCATCCATTAAACTATTTGTCTATTAACATCCATTAAACTATCTACCTATGCACATCTATTAATTCACTATTAAATAATTTAGCTATTTAAACTACTCAACTATTGAACTGTTCAGCCATTCCAACTGTCAGTTGTCATCAACTATGACTCCCGCCATCTGTTGTTTTTTTGTGCCTAAAACTGTTTCAAAATAAAAGTCCTCACTACAATAATTCCCTATTAAATAGTTTAAGTTTAATTAAATAACTTAACTTGTTTAACTTGGTCAGCCATTCCATCTGTCAGTTGTCATCAACTATGACTCCCGCCAACTGTTTCCTCTGCCCCCAACTGTTTTAAAATAGTTTTTTTTTTGCATTTTCATGCAGTGGTAATTCCTCGGAATTACATTTCCTAGTTTGTGTATAGTTGACCGAAGACAATTAGCTTTATGGTCTGTTCAGTCACCCTGTAGGTCCCCATATGTATAATGACACTGTAATGTATGTGTTTTGGTCTGTATGTTGAGATGTATTCATTTGTCCTCATATGCTGCAAGCCCCATGTTCTTGTAGGTTGCAATGTGTAGGTGACCTGTCTGAGGGCAATTCCACGCAAAACTGTCACGTCCATAACACCAACTAAATACTAATCAGTCCCTCCAGGAATTTGCGATGTTGCGATCGCAACAATTAACGCAAATTCAGCAAATCCTCGTGAATTCTGGGCGACCTCGCAATGGCTGTGGAAGGCTAACGTTAATGATCTGCTTTACTTGCATCTCTCAACCTGGTGTTGCTAACCTGCCTAGGCTATGAAAGTAAGTTAATTAAGGCCTACTTGGTTTACTGACATTTGAGTAGCTACAATATGCAACCCATTGGCAAATGTTTAAACCTGGAGATGTCCTTTTAGCTCATGTCATGTTTGCTAGCTTGTGGGCTCAGTTTGTGTAGTGCTACCATAATAACATTGTAAGAAATGTACCTTTTCTATGATCCAAGAATGATTTCATATAAGTTATTTTTTAACATTTATTTTAACTAATGACATAGAAAACATCCCGAATTCCATCCACATATTGTAATGCATTAAGGAAAAAGTTATTTCCAGTCGTAGCCGAACACAGTGAGATGCAAGCGTCCCAATCCACTTAAAAATGTTATTACGCTACTCTCACGTCCTTAAAGTGGCAGGCAGTCAATTAGGCTTACACACCACCAATGTAATAACATTAAAGAAAAGTGTAGTTTAATAGTTTCAATCAATATGAAATTACTAGATACTAGTTGGCTGTTAGTAATTATGCAAGTCACAGAATATGAATTATTAAAAATATATGAACTTAATATGAATTACAACATAATGTATTGAAACATATGACATGATGCCATCTCTTTAAGGGGCTGTCTTTTCTGGACAGTTCTACGAAAGGTTATACTGCTTTGTGAATTACCCCAGTCAAAATTTTTACACAAATAAAGTAGGCCTACTTTGATTTTCTGTAACCCTTACTATTTACCTTTACTTATCCTTTTTAATAAGCATCAAGATGATCAGTGTAATTTTGGTCTTACTAACCTTAATTACCCTCAATTAAAAAATAATAAAAAAAAAATCGCAACTATATTTGCAATTTTCACTACCTCTCGCAATTTCTTCGCAACAAACAGCTAAAAACACAGCAACTTCCATCGCAATTTTTTAGAAAAGTTGTCACGAAATCATGCATTTTAGATCGTAACAATCACAAAAAATCCTCGCGAAATCCTGGAGGGACTGATGTGACATAACGGCGTTATGGATGTGACAGTTTTGCGCAGAATTGCCCAGTTTCACCCCCAGTGTCTCCGGCCTAATGAAGGCCATGTTTGGTCACCCAAATATGCCAAGGGGCATTTGATGTGTTTACCTGGAAAAAGCTAACTTTAAATGACATCTAATTGGTGCTGCAGCTACAGCATACAGCTACAGCCTAGAGGAGGTCTAACTTGCCTGTAATTAGTGATGGGCAAATGAAGCTTTGGTGAACCACTGAACCACAGCAGTGTGAACCTAGCGACACTAGCTGAAAAGCAAAAAAGATGGTCACACACATTTTTCAACATAAAGTCCTTAGCAAACCAATATTTTTGGTTACATATACTGGTTTGGGTAAGGACTTTTATGTTGAAAAATCTACATGTGGAAGCCATATTGGATTTTTTCATTAGTGTTGCTAGCTTCACACTGCTGTGGTTTAGTGGTTCACCAAAGCTTCATTTGCCCATCACTACCTGTAATCCTTTAATGGCAGAGTTAGCTGGAGACTCTAGGCATTCCTGCTGTTCAGCTCTGCTGCACAGTTTCTTGCACTTTTACTCTCTTTCTTTCTCTCTCTCTCTCTCTCTCCTGCCTGCTTGAATGTGTCCCTGTACTGTTCTCCCCCCTCTCTTTCTCTCTTTCTTTCTTTCTCTCTTGCTCTCTTTCTTTCTTTCTCTCTTTCTTTCTTTCTTTCTCTCTTTCTCTCTTTCTCTCTTTCTTTCTTTCTCTCTTTCTTTCTCTCCCTCCCTGTCGCGTTGTGTGTTTTCTCCCTTACCTGCCTGTCTCTGGAGCGCTCTGGTGTGCTCTGCCAGGACTAACAGTGCCACTGAATCCAAAGTGTGTCCGACGGGAGAGAGTGCGCAGGTAACCGCCGCCCGCAGAGAGTGTCTCACTCAATTAACATGGCTCGCCCTGATCAAAGTCACATCAAAGTCCTGCCACAGTGGAACGTCAGGTGGAGGTGGAGGTGGAGGCGGGGGGGGAATGAAGTAGGTGAGGAGGATGAGAGAGAGAGAGAGAGAGAGAGAGAGATACACTTAATCACCTTGTAGCCTCAGTATAAATCCCTGTGACTGATATTATTCTATGCACATGCAAAATTGAGTCAGTAGCAGCTACAGTCCTCTGGCACAGTAATCCTGTGGCTTTGTCTTAGACTG
Organism: Alosa alosa; assembly: GCF_017589495.1. Classification (NCBI taxonomy): domain Eukaryota; kingdom Metazoa; phylum Chordata; class Actinopteri; order Clupeiformes; family Clupeidae; genus Alosa; species Alosa alosa. The sequence goes on along the minus strand of NC_063211.1, from coordinate 10,875,308 downwards.
CCTCGAAAGTGCTGTTCTGGGATCAGTGACTAAAATTGTTGATGGAAATACCTCGAGCCCAAGAGAACCTCCATAGATGGGGAATGGGACTGGGGAATGGTGACCATGGTGCCTCTATCACATCCACCCACGCCAGCCGTGAAAAGTTTTCACCTCAATATTTGCTTCCCTTAGAGAAACACAATGTCATCACAGCTTTGTGAGCACTGTTCATTCAATCGGATTTCTTCTAGACACAACAATAGTTTTCTTCGACTCACATTGTTCCGCAAAATCCCCCAGAAATAAGGCTTTGTTCCTGATGAGGGCGAGTCGACACAGGCAAACACCAGCCAGCATTTCCTGCTCCCATCCACAAACCCTCCAACACACACACACACACACTCCCATCACATTGCTCCCCGGTAGAAGGAGTCGTGATAGGCCAAAGCCAGGGTTTAAAAATGGATATAGAGAGAATGAGAGAGAGCAAGACAGAGAGAAAGAGAGAGAGAAAGAGAGACACAGAGAGAGAGAGAACGAGTGAAATAAATGTATTCAGAGTTCTGCAGAGGAAGCCACGGCAGTGTCTGCATTCAAATGTGATGTTAAGCTGAGCAGGGGGAAAGGTGTGTGTGTGTGTGTGTGTGTGTGTGTGTGTGTGTGTGTGGTGGGGGTGGGGGTTGGGGGCGCAGAGCAGAGGAAGGTTCTCTGATCACGAGTGAGCAGAGTTGTTCACATTGCTTGAGCAAAGCACAGTCACAGACACACGCACACACACACACACACACACACACACACACACACACACACACACACACACACACACACACACACACACACACACACACTGGGCACTCACTGCAGACGCCCGTTACGATTATGGAGGCCTGATTCATACACCACACACTGCACTGGTTTTCACACTCACACGCTAGTCACCATTCATTTTCTCCCCCGGAGACCAGAGGATGGGGGCGCACACACAGCCTCTCTCTCCACTGTCCACAGAGGATGGGGGCGCACACACAGCCTCTCTCTCCACTGTCCACAGAGGATAGGGGCGCACACACACAGCCTCTCTCTCCACTGTCCACAGAGGATGGGGGCGCACACACAGCCTCTCTCTCCACTGTCCACAGAGGATAGGGGCGCACACACACAGCCTCTCTCTCCGCTGTCCACAGAG
>NC_063211.1:10866640-10869140 GCF_017589495.1 Alosa alosa | reverse complement strand
GATCCTGAAATATGGGCTTTCACACTCTCTGATGTTTGAGAGAGAGAGAGAAAAGAGATGGGTGTAAAGATGAGTGTTAAGAAAGAAAGAGAGGGGGTGGCTATGAGAAAAAGAGAATGGAAGGTAGGTCACATAAATAAAAAATTATATTTGTAAAGTACATCTTTCTAAGCCGCCAAGATACCTCATCAGTGCTACAGATGGTGATGGCAGAGAACTGTAGTGAAACAGGCACTGAAATATGCAGTGTGCCAGTGTGCTAGTTGTGTTGTCTCCTGTGGCCAAAAAAAAAAAAAGCTACCATATATTTTTTTAACCTTTCTGCTCTCTGAAAAGATGAGAATTTGATTCACAGCAAGATACAGTAAGTCACAGTTATCGGAGTCACAGTCACAGTTACAGTCACAGTTATCGGAAACGTACACATTTGAGACAATATGTAGTGTTTTTCACTGATCTCTATCATCATATTGGAGAGGCCCTCTTTGATTGTTGGAGATATTTCTTGTAGTGGTAGATATGTGATATAGGTTTAGAAAAAAGATAACCTGCAATTCAAACCATTGCCTGTTATTGCACTCTTCAATCACAAGATGTAACAAAGCTTTTCGTCATTCTTTCGTCATCTTTACATCATTCAAAGCCCTTTTTCCACACTACATGTACATATTCATGTCCCATTCACAATAGGCTAATAATCTTGTTTTTTCATGAAAAGCCATTTTTCACCCTATTCAGTTTCTGGTGTGTGGTAGAGAAAAAAAAGGGGACAGTGAGAGATGATAAGTGTTCTAGAATGTTCCATGGTGATATGCGCAGCCAGCTGATCAGCTCTGTAGTAATCTCCCTCGTGTGTCACGCTCCATCAATCCCACACATTGCAAAGAAAGAACAAAAGCTAGAAGTGAAGAAAAAAGAGAGAGATAGAGAGAAAGAGAGGGAGAGGGAGAAAAACAGCGGCTTGGCAACTCTCGTCCATTACGGCTCCATCCCGAGGTGATTTGTGACGGCGGGCGGCGCTTGACCACTTCTCAGTTTTATTGCGGTGCTCGCTAAAGACCCTCACTAAAGGTCCCCAGTCTCTTCATTTACACCTGCAGCGGCGGCGGCAGCCGAGACTGCCGGCCGGCCGACTGGGGCGCTGGTGATTTGTGGACAGCCCAAATGAAGTGGAACCTCGCTGGCTGGGTGTCTTGGCTGTCTGGCTGGCTGGAGAAGGGTGGCCCCAGAGGGGATATCATACCACCCCCCCCCACCTCCCTATTTCTCCCTCCCCAACACCAATGGCTGCACAAGTGAAGGCGACACAGGAGTGGTTTTGCCTGGGGCTGGGTAAAGCTCACACCACCTTCCCCCGCCCGGTTTGGGCAGAGCTGCCTTAATGTAGCCAGATTGGAAGCACCACGGGGAAAAATTGCCATTGATTGAGTTGACAGTAAGGAAATGGAGCAGGCGTTTGTGTTTTGAAGAATTGGCATGGGGAGATGGAAGGGGTGGGGGTTGGTTTGGGGTGGGGTGGAGGTTGGTGTGGGGTGGGGTGGGGTGGAGGTTGGTGTGGTGTGGGGTGGGGTGGAGGTTGGTGTGGTGTGGGAGGGTTGTGGCAGAGGGAGGAGGTGAGGGTTGAGGTTGTACCCACGTGGAGAGCTTGAATGTGTTCACACTGGCGCCTCGCATGCCACCTCTGGGCTGACACGGACAGCGTCGCTTCCCATCTCCCGTCGCGTGCAGTAATGGAGGCTCCGTATCGAACCACGCCACAAAGACACGCTGTATGAGCTGTATCGAACCACGCCACAAAGACACGCTGTATGAGCCATTGAGTAATATCATCTGGATGGCATTCATAGGAACCCATTCAACATGGAGACAAGAGAGGGGGCTAGCACAGTGAGAACATAAAGGAACATCGAGACAAAAGGGGAGGCTAGCACAGTGAGAACATAAAGGAACATGGAGACTAGAGGGGAGGCTAGCTCAGTGAGAACATAAAGGAACATGGAGACTAGAGGGGAGGCTAGCACAGTGAGAACATAAAGGAACATGGAGACAAGAGGGGAGGCTAGCACAGTGAGAACATAAAGGAACATGGAGACAAGAGGGGAGGCTAGCACAGTGAGAACATAAAGGAAGAATGTGGCAGGTGGAGAGAAGTAGTATAAACGGAACTCATTCATTCATCGCATGCTACAGTCTGTTTTGTCTTGTTCCGTGCTCAAAGTGAATTCCCTTTATAGCAGGGCTCGGTGACTGCACGGCTTGTACACGTGGATAGAGATGCAGGCCTGTATGGGACCTCTGTGGTGGCTGTACGGAGCCCTATAGGCAGGCACATTGCAAAGAGAAAGTGAGGGAGAGAGAGGGATGGAGAGAGAGGTAATAAGACAGAGAGAAAAAAAGAGAACAAGAGATTGAGAAAAAGAAGATAGAGAGAGTGGAGTAAAGGAAAGAGACAGAGGGAGAGAGAAAGGGAGAGCAAGAGCAGTAACACAGGAAGAGAGTG
>NC_063211.1:10851640-10861640 GCF_017589495.1 Alosa alosa | reverse complement strand
TCTCTCTCTCTCTCTCTCTCTCTCTCTCTCTCTCTCACTCACACACACACACACACGCACACACACACACCACACACATATATTTAACACAACTATACACAGAGCTCCTGGCAAATAATGTTCATGCTGCTATTAATATTGATTTGATGGCAGCCCAGTTAATAGATTTGGAAGCGCTGGCTCGGGTCCCAGCGCGGGTGAAATGGCAAACAAGCCTGGGCTCTGTCCATGAAGCAAACTAGCTGAGTCAGTGGCTGAATGCTAATGTCTGTCACAGAGGGGTGGGAAGTGTGTGTGTGTGTGTGTGTGTGTGTGTGTGTGTGTGTGTGTGTGTGTTTGAGTGTGTGGGCAGATGTTTCTCCGCCATGCTTTGTGGATGCTCTAGAGCCAACACAACGCCATGCATTTCAAGGAGGCAGACGCGGCACGCATTGTCTTTCGTCAGCACAAAAGTAAACAAGTAGATAAATAAAAAAATTACAAAATAACAAAATATACAAACTGTGACTTCTAAGAAAGTGCCACGTTGCAAAGCCCTTTGCTGTCTGCACATAGTGAGAGCGCAGAGAGTCCTTTTTGCCCTGGGGGATCAGAAAGTCCGAAAGTCCATTTGCCTGAGGGTGGACCTGGCAGTGCTGAGAGGTCATGCTGGGTAACAGAAGTCTTGGGTGCCGCTCTCTCTCTTCCTCCTTCCTCTCTCTCCTCCTCTCTCTTCTCCTCTCCTCCTCTCTCTTCCTCTTTCTTCTTCTCTCCTCCTCTCTCTTCTTCTCTCTTCCTCTCTCCTCCTCTCTCTTCTTCTCTCCTCCTCTCTCTTCTCCTCTCCTCCTCTCTCTTCCTCTCTCTTCTTCTCTCCTCCTCTCTCTTCTTCTCTCTTCCTCTCTCCTCCTCTCTCTTCTTCTCTCCTCCTCTCTCTTCTTCTCTCTTCTTTTCTCTTCCTCTCTTCTTCTCTCTTCCTCTCTTCCTCTCTCCTCCTCTCTCTTCTTCTCTCCTCCTCTCTCTTCTTCTCTCTTCCTCTCTCCTCCTCTCTCTTCTTCTCTCTTCCTCTCTCCTCCTCTCTCTTCTTCTCTCTTCCTCTCTTCTTCTCTCTTCCTCTCTTCCTCTCTCCTCCTCTCTCTTCTTCTCTCTTCCTCTCTTCTTCTCTCTTCCTCTCTCCTCCTCTCTCTTCTTTTCTCTTCCTCTCTCCTCCCATCTTTGCCCCACTTCCTCCAGCAGTGTATCGGCTAAAGAAAATGCTCAGCTGGATAAAGGAAATTAATGTGGGGCTGGTGCTGCCCACTGCTTGGACAGAAATAGACAGTGGACTCCCCCTTACCCTGTGTGTGTGTGTGTGTGTGTGTGTGTGTGTGTGTGTGTGTGTGTGTGTGTGTGTGTCTGTGTGTGAGATTGTATGTGAGTGAATTTGTGTGTGTGTGTGTGTGTGTGTGTATGTGTGTTTGTGTGTGTGTCTGTGTTTGTGTGCATGTTCAGTAATTGCAGTGTGTTGCAATGACAGAGGCGTGTGCCTTTGAAAGCACAAACTCTTTGCCGGTGTTTTGATCTTCTCCTCCGAGGCCGACGCTTTCTCCAGGCTGCTTCCTTCTCTCTTCCCCATGTTTGCCATCCTCCACCTTTCTGGGCTCCTCCATCTCCATCTTCTCCACCCACCAGACGCCACAGTTTACATCTCCATCTGCTCACCATCCCGCCTCCTCCCTCTCCTCCCCTTTCTCCTCCTTTCCTCCAGGATGGTTGAGGAGCGTGGGCGTGTTGACGGGAGAAAGGAAGGGTAGGAGAAAACGTTGAATGGAAAGAGACAAGGCTGTTTGGAAAGCTCAGCGTCAGGGTGATGTCTTATTAGGACGGTTGGTTGTACTGAGACAGACGTACTGCCTGCTCTGAACGCAGACGTTCCCCCGGAAGAATGAGAACGAAAACAAATGAGAAAACAAAAACACAGACACAAGGCTATACCAGTCCTGCTGGACTGAACACATATACCAGTCCTGCTGGACTGAACACATATACCAGTCCTGCTGGACTGAACACATATACCAGTCCTGCTGGACTGAACACATATACCAGTCCTGCTGGACTGAACACATATACCAGTCCTGCTGGACTGAACACATATACCAGTCCTGCTGGACTGAACACATATACCAGTCCTGCTGGACTGAACACAGACACAAGGCTATACCAGTTCTGCTGGACTGAACACAGACACAAGGCTATACTAGTCATGATGGACTGAACACAGACACAATGCTATACCAGTCATGCTGGACTGAACACATATACCAGTCATGCTGGACTGAACACAGACACAAGGCTATACCAGTTCTGCTGGACTGAACACAGACACAAGGCTATACTAGTCATGATGGACTGAACACAGACACAATGCTATACCAGTTCTGCTGGACTGAACACATATACCAGTCATGCTGGACTGAACACAGACACAAGGCTATACCAGTCATGCTGGACTGAACACATATACCAGTCATGCTGGACTGAACACAGACACAAGGCTATACCAGTTCTGCTGGACTGAACACATATACCAGTCATGCTGGACTGAACACAGACACAATGCTATACCAGTCATGCTGGACTGAACACATATACCAGTCATGCTGGACTGAACACAGACACAAGGCTATACCAGTTCTGCTGGACTGAACACAGACACAAGGCTATACTAGTCATGATGGACTGAACTATACAGACACACTGAAACATATACCAGTTCTGCTGGACTGAACACATATACCAGTCATGCTGGACTGAACACAGACACAAGGCTATACCAGTCATGCTGGACTGAACACATATACCAGTCATGCTGGACTGAACACATATACCAGTCATGCTGGACTGAACACATATACCAGTCCTGCTGGACTGAACACATATACCATTCATGCTGGACTGAACACAGACACAAGGCTATACCAGTTCTGCTGGACTGAACACAGACACAAGGCTATACTAGTCATGATGGACTGAACACAGACACAATGCTATACCAGTCATGCTGGACTGAACACATATACCAGTCATGCTGGACTGAACACAGACACAAGGCTATACCAGTTCTGCTGGACTGAACACAGACACAAGGCTATACTAGTCATGATGGACTGAACACAGACACAATGCTATACCAGTTCTGCTGGACTGAACACATATACCAGTCATGCTGGACTGAACACAGACACAAGGCTATACCAGTCATGCTGGACTGAACACATATACCAGTCATGCTGGACTGAACACATATACCAGTCATGCTGGACAAGGCTATACCAGTTCTGCTGGACTGAACACATATACCAGTCATGCAAGACTGAACACAGACACAATGCTATACCAGTCATGCTGGACTGAACACATATACCAGTCATGCTGGACTGAACACAGACACAAGGCTATACCAGTTCTGCTGGACTGAACACAGACACAAGGCTATACTAGTCATGATGGACTGAACACAGACACAATGCTATACCAGTTCTGCTGGACTGAACACATATACCAGTCATGCTGGACTGAACACAGACACAAGGCTATACCAGTCATGCTGGACTGAACACAGACACAAGGCTATACCAGTCATGCTGGACTGAACACATATACTAGTCATGCTGGACTGAACACATATACCAGTCATGCTGGACTGAACACAGACCAGTTCTGCTGGACTGAACACATATACCAGTCATGCTGGACTGACACAGACACTGGACTGAACACTATACCAGTCATGCTGGACTGAACACAGACACAAGGCTATACCAGTCATGCTGGACTGAACACAGACACAAGGCTATACCAGTCATGCTGGACTGAACACATATACTAGTCATGCTGGACTGAACACATATACCAGTCATGCTGGACTGAACACAGACCAGTTCTGCTGGACTGAACACATATACCAGTCATGCTGGACTGAACAAAGACACAAGGCTATACCAGTCATGCTGGACTGAACACAGACACAAGGCTATACCAGTCATGCTGGACTGAACACAGACACAAGGCTATACCAGTCATGCTGGACTGAACACAGACACAAGGCTATACCAGTCATGCTGGACTGAACACATATACTAGTCATGCTGGACTGAACACATATACCAGTCATGCTGGACTGAACACAGACCAGTTCTGCTGGACTGAACACAGACACAATGCTATACCAGTCATGCTGGACTGAACACAGACACAAGGCTATACCAGTTCTGCTGGACTGAACACAGACACAAGGCTATACCAGTCATGCTGGACTGAACACAGACACAAGGCTATACCAATCATGCTGGACTGAACACATATACCAGTCATGCTGGACTGAACACAGACACAAGGCTATACCAGTCATGCTGGACTGAACACATATACAGTCATGCTGGACTGAACACATATACCAGTCATGCTGGACTGAACACAGACACAAGGCTATACCAGTCATGCTGGACTGAACACATATACTAGTCATGCTGGACTGAACACATATACCAGTCATGATGGACTGAACACAGACACAAGGCTATACCAGTCATGCTGGACTGAACACAGACCAGTTCTGCTGGACTGAACACAGACACAAGGCTATACCAGTCATGCTGGACTGAACACAGACACAAGGCTATACCAGTCATGCTGGACTGAACACAGACACAAGGCTATACCAGTCATGATGGACTGAACACAGACCAGTTCTGCTGGACTGAACACAGACACAAGGCTATACCAGTCATGCTGGACTGAACACAGACACAAGGCTATACCAGTCATGCTGGACTGAACACATATACCAGTCATGCTGGACTGAACACATATACCAGTCATGCTGGACTGAACACATATACTAGTCATGCTGGACTGAACACATATACTAGTCATGCTGGACTGAACACAGACACAAGGCTATACCAGTCATGCTGGACTGAACACATATACTAGTCATGCTGGACTGAACACATATACCAGTCATGATGGACTGAACACAGACACAAGGCTATACCAGTCATGATGGACTGAACACAGACCAGTTCTGCTGGACTGAACACAGACACAAGGCTATACCAGTCATGATGGACTGAACACAGACACAAGGCTATACCAGTCATGATGGACAGAACAAAGATACAAGGCTATACCAGTCCTGTTGGACTGAACACAGACACAAGGCTATACCAGTTCTGCTGGACTGCAGCATGTGCTGATATGCTTTGCCTGTGGTGGGTTCAAATTGGACAAGCAAAGGGGCAAGAGGCAAATTAACTTTTTCATTTTGATAATTGTGTTTGGACATTCTAGATTGTGCATGCATTCATCTTTGTTCAAGACTGTCCTAAAGTTCATGTATTGTGACAGATAACTACTTCAGAACACTTCTGTGTGTGTGTGTGTGTGTGTGTGTGTGTGTGTGTGTGTGTGTGTGTGTGGTCTCAGTGTTCTCAAATCAAACAAAACAACTGTTTCATGACCATTTTGCCTTTGTTTGTTATTTTGAACCCACGTTCCCTTGCCATAGCATCCTATGGCTGACTGATGAGGCACATTCTATGCACTCCAAACACAAAACAATCTCTCCCTGCGTTTCCTTCATTGGCTCACAGAGAGAATCATCCTGCACTGTCACACTGCGTTCCTGCATGCCTCTCACACAGATCTGCAACACTGTCTCTCACAGCAAGGTGGTTGGCGGTTCTGCAAGTGAGATGTCGGAACATATTAACACCATAAGTCTTCCTATCTAGCGTCTCCAGTCAAGAGCTGCAATTTCCTCTGCTGCTACAGTACGTGCTGAAAGACATGTTTTCTGCTGACATAAACAACCAGGCAATTAAATAAACATCAGGCTTGTTGAGATATCGAAGCCTTTCCAAGTTTCCATGCAAAGTGGCAATTGTTTACCAGAGGGAGATGTGAAATGATGTGGTGTGTATTTCACGGTTAAGTCATGGATTTGCGATCAGTAGGTGCATTACGCTGTCATGTTGCCACTGCGAGTCACCTGCTCAGCTGATAAGGCATGGCTCAGACGCTGCCGACCCGGCGGCATGTTCCGTGTTTGTGTTTGCCGAGGGGATGAAACGCTCTGGGATTCTCGTTTGACTGCAGTGGCCTTATCTCTGACTTGCCTCTTGTTTAGAAATGCGTGATCAAGTTCCGGCAGCCTCCGTTGATGATATGGGGCTTTACTGTCAAAGGACTGGTTTTAAAGCTGCTATGCATTCTTTTTACTTGAAACCGTTCAACATGACCGAGAAACCGCAACTTTACGTGAAGAAACAACTATTTTAGATTAGATTAGATTAAATGACTGTATTGTCTTTGCACAAGTAAAATTCACTACAATGAAATGCACTATCTAACTTAGTGCAAATAGCAGATAAAATGCTGTCGAGACAGTATTTACAGGATATATAAATAGTTTGTAATAGAATGATAAGTATTATGTGCTGTAGCAAGTACAAACAGATGGCTGATAAATAGATAACAGTTGATGGATAGATAGTACATTTTAACCTTTTCAAGTACTACAGATTGAGCACCATAAAGACAGCCATAGTAAATAGATAGATAGGTAGTAAATAGATGATACATAGATAATAGATATGTTGATGGCAAATGTCAAAAATGTCTATGTTCTGTGTTGCCCCGATATCCACTGAAATTAGCATGCAAACCAGCCAGTTCTGGGCCATCCCTCTTGTAATGCCACTTTGTACCTTGTGTGAGGTGGTATTAAATACAAAGCAAGTTAATGGCAGAGTGCCGTTGTGAATGTAATGGTGAATTGAAGACAGCTTGAATCCTACAGAAGCCTACAGTTAGCCCCTTAACACACAGCTGCAGCACGGAAGCAGTCTGCATGGCAGAGGGTGCCTGTCTTTACCCGTGTCGTTGACAGACACAGAGACACACAGTACACAGGTCTGTCAGCCATCTGCACGTGAGAGTTTAATGCTTTGAGACTCAGGGTTAGTCTTCTTCTTATTTCGTTTGGACTTTCACCTCATATTTTCAGTTTTTTGTGGGGTTAAGAAAAGAAGGAGAAGAAAGTCTTTGCAAGGCTTGATAGATCAGGTCTCTCATCTGGCCGTAACCTTGACAGAAGAGCCGGAGCGTTTCAGCGAGATAGCCGTGCCAATCAACCTGACACCTGTGTGTGTGTGTGTGTCTGTGTGTGTGTGTGGAGTGCCAGTACTCTGCTCTTTAAGGCTCTCCTGAGCTCCAAAGTCATGGGCTTCTTTCCCCGTGGCTGTCGAGACAATTGAAATTCCCTTTTCATTTGAATTTCATAAATAATGTAGGTTCTCACCATTCCTGTCTTCGGAGGGCTGTCCTCTATAGGTGACTTAGCAGCTGTCAAAAGGCTTCTTGCTTCTCTGAGCTCAGATTGAAAATGTCCATCCTAATTGCCCTCTTTAAAAGGGATAAAATAGTAAAAGAGCCTCAATATTTTAAATGGCAGAGGATAGACAGTGGCCTCCCATACAAAATGTTCCTAGAGCTGCACGTGAACAGCAAGACACTAACAGCACTGTAAGCATGGGTGTGATTGGCTGCAAGACACTAACAGCACTGTAAGCATGATTGGCAGCAAGACACTAACAGCACTGTAAGCATGATTGGCAGCAAGACACTAACAGCACTGTAAGCATGATTGGCAGCAAGACACTAACAGCACTGTAAGCATGGGTGTGGTTGGCTGCCAGCATAAACAGTATGCTCATGATGATGATGATGATGTCTGTTTAACTGTATTAGAAGTTGCTTTGAATGAAACTGTCTGTTCTGGAATACATGTACAATTACAAGTGTGGAACAACCCTTTCTTTTTTTGAGGGGTGAATGAAGTTCTTCACTCGGTTGTTTCTTGGTTGTACGTCTGTTCATGGAGACGTGTTCATGTGTTGTGTTGTGCAGATCTGCTGGTAGTTTCTAAGCGTGTTCATGTGTTGTGTTGTGAAGATCTGCTGGCAGTTCCTAAGCGTGTTCATGTGTTGTGTTGTGCAGATCTGCTGGCAGTTCCTAAGCATGTTCATGTGTTGTGTTGTGCAGATCTGCTGGCGGTTCCTAAGCGTTTTCATGTTCTGTGTGCAGATCTGCTGGCGGTTCCTAAGCGTGTTCATGCGCTGTGTTGTGCAGATCTGCTGGCAGTTCCTAAGCGTGTTCATGTGTTGTGTTGTGCAGATCTGCTGGCGGTTCCTAAGCGTTTTCATGTTCTGTGTGCAGATCTGCTGGCGGTCCCTAAGCACCCGTATGCAGCCATGGAGAACTGGGGGCTTAGTGTGTTTGTGGAACAGAAGATCCTGCTGGACCCTGAGATATCGTCCTTCTCCTACCAGATGGAGCTGACCATGGTGGTCGTGCACGAGATCTGCCACCAGGTAGGCAGCCTATACACATACACATACGCACACACACACACACACACACACACACACACACACACACACACACACACACACACACACTCACACACAAATTTAAACCAGTGATCCACTGGTAAAACAAGCACATTGCCAACTCTTCAAGACAATTGAAAATTGGAATTGTCTTATTAAGGGGCCTTTCATTTGTACAGTATGGCTTGTCCTTCCCTGTACATTCATCTTGTGGAGACAGAGAGACAAAGAAACTGAAGGAGAGAGAGATTTGATGATCTGTTATGTAGGATGAAACCGATGCCTAGAAGATCACACGGCTGTTGCCAGTATCCTTCACTATCTTCTCAGTGCTGCACTCTAATGCTGCTATCAGCCAATCCATTTGATATAGGAATCAGCTGTGGCTTGCACTAGAGCTCCTAATGAAGGTGCATTAGCCCAGGCTAAAAGAGCTACCGAAGCTGGAAGCACTCTGAGAGCCCTTTGATCTGGCCAGCTCGGCTAAGCACACGCTGATCTGCAGTGCGCTATAAGATAAGACGTTCTCCGAAAGCAGGTCATGTACGTTTAGTCAGAAAACTGTAACACACTGATCTAGTTTGTGCTACTGCAACAATGAGCGGTTCTGAGACAAACAGTGCCTAGAGCCCAGGAGTTTATTCATTTAAAGTATTGTTTGTGAAGCTCATTTTGTGTTTTGGGGTTCTTTTTTCCTATTCATGCTTTTGGAAATGGCCTATTTCCACATCAGCCATTGGAAGCTGTACGTTAAATATTTTACATCCTTCAAAAGTGTGGAGTAATGGTAGTGTTTCGCTAAAGATACTTCAAAGTCAAAAGTTTATTTTTTTTGGTGCAGCAAACTTTTCAAAGTTGTAATCCATATCAGCTTTTACAAAACTTACTGCAAGTGCTGTATTAAGTCCTCTGTGGAAATCTCACTGCTTGACCTTGCGCCATGATTGATGACCATGGGAAGAGAACATCAGATTATCTCCCCTCTTTAAAACCTGGTACCTTCCATTACAGTTTCAATCGACCCCCCCCCCACCCCCCATTTTATGTCACAAACTCTAAAGACTCCGTTCTTCCACACAGCATTTTTCCGAAGCTGTTTACAGGCCTAGTGCAGAAAAGTGAAAGGAAGACATCTGCGGCCGTTGAAGCTGCCATCTTTTTTTTGTTTTTTTGCTGCGCTATAAAACATGCACCATTAAAGATTTAAGTCGACAGATTTACAGCCGCGAATTGCATTTACGGTCGTCTGTGCTCATCTGATCGGAAGGTTTATCTCCTCGTTTCAGACGAGACCGGGGCCGGGGGAAGAGAACACTGTGCCTCTGCTGGAGTAATTGGGTGTGTGGAAGGGGCCAAAAGCAGCGTGTGAGGAGGGTCCATAGGGGCCGGACAGGTTGGAGGGTTTGGGTCGGAATAACGTTGCTGCACTGTGTCTGCACCACAGCCTTCTCATGGCCTTCTCCTGCACATCCTCTATGGATGTTGTTTGTTTTTCTCTCTACTTCCTCCACTTCTTTTGTGCTCTTGCGTTCTGTCGTTCTTTGGCTCGTCTTTAGCTTGTTATTTTTGTATTCAAGTCTTTCAGCTCTATC
>NC_063211.1:10814140-10846640 GCF_017589495.1 Alosa alosa | reverse complement strand
AGTCTTCTGTGTTCTTCTCTGAAAGTGAAACGAGTATGGTTCTCTGGGATAAAGCGAACCTTCCCTCATCAATGAATTTTGACGAGACATGACGAGCTGTAATCATTTTGACGAGACATAACGAGCTGTAATCATAGGGTGCTAACGTGATGAAAGCGCAATGTTCACACCAGAATAACATTACCAACACTACCAAACAATCTATTTCATGTTCGGTCAGTACTACTGGTAATATTTGTCATGGCATGTAGACTGCAATTTGTTCAATAATTATTGCCCAGATGTAGGAAAGGCCGATAGGCTACCCGAAATGCGCTAATTAAAGCCCACAGCATATTACCATCATAATAGCGGCTTATTGTTACGTGGTAGCAAATCATGTTATCAAAGAAATAGACGTAATGTAATGCACACAGATATATTGCAACAGGTAATGGTGTAGGCCTATCTGACGAAGACCTGAGTGGTTGGAACGTCGTACTTGTACACGGGGCGCAAAGAAGACTATCCTCACATTTTTCCCTTTGCAACTGTCCAAATCCAATGAACACGGGAAGGCCTAGGGTAGCCTATACTGTACATCAGATGGCCTAAAGATTAGGCATAACATTCAGTGATTTGCATGCAGTAATTTCAACACTGACCTTGATCTAGCCTAGTTTGGCTATTTAAAGCTACTGCCAAAACACAACACAACAAATGAACTATAACAAACAATAAAGGACTTAATCACACAAAGTAGGCCTACTATTTTACTGACTATAAAAAATAATAATTATGTAGGAAGTTTAGAACCTAGAATTGACCTGCACACTACAAAAGTGCACCAAATTCAACACAAATGATTCAATACACTTGGAGGAGGTATGAGTCCTTTCTTTTCCAGATATCTTAGGATTTCGCCGTAGTATCGCTTCAGTATCGAGCATCGTGATATTTATGGCAGGTATCGTCATAATTTTGGTATCGTGACAACACTAATGTCTATACACTATGGATGTTCCACCATGTCTCTAACTGCCCCATACACCGGTGATTACACATGCATTATTTATGTTAGAGGGAACATGCCCATGCATACAGAACATATAGGAGTAACTGGACTTGTTTATGACCCAGTTAAAAATGCAGTAAATTATTTATGTTATGAGTCAAGACCTAATGACCAACTGACTTCTCAGCAATTGATAGTTAACCATATTGCTATTTCAGAGTCACAGTAGTAGAATGATAATGATTTATTCAGCAGGAGAAATCAAAGACTGGTTGCTCTGAAAAGTACTGGTGTTCACTAGTACAGCACTTTGTAACTTTTTGAAAATTGCTATATAAAAAAAGATTATTATTATTATTATATCATGATTATATGATTTATGAATGAACATACAGTATTTTATTTTTTATTGGTAGTCAATGGTTTTTGCAAAGGTTTTGCAAATCCTCCTACGGCGGTAATAGAAAATGACATTTGCCATTGTTAGTTAGATAGCTGACATTGTTTTGCTGAGAGAATGAGGATTTGTCTATTAGGGGACTTACCACTTATGTCACTCTGAATTAACAGAAGATTTGTCGTTGTACCAACTATTTGGAACATGCCCCAGGAAAGTAAAGTAAACAAACACAAAAGTAAACAAACAGCATTTACCACTGCTCTGTGCACCTCTGGACTCTCCAGACAAAGGCTTCACGCCATTGTGTGGTCCTTAGGGGGAAACCACCGAGACACAGCAAGCACGGAAATGAGTCACCAAAACACGATGGGAAAGTTCAAGTAAAAATATCAGTATTTCAATTGAGAGATAAAGAGCGGCAAGAAGAGATAGCGTGTGTGTGTGGGTGGCCATCTGTCTGCCCTTCAGACTTGCAGAAATCACAGATGGACAAGATAAATTCAATTTTAACACATCACTCAGAAGCAGAGAAAATGCTTTTTTCAATAACTCAAGTTGCAGTGAAAGTCTGGGATTGAGATGTGAGGGAGTTTGAAAAGAGTCTCAAAACTGCTTTGAGTGACAGCTAGTCTCCATGGTAACCTTGTGTTAGACTAACAGTTACAACCCTGTTATGAGTTCAGAGGAATGTGAGAAGAGGAGATAATCGACCGATTTATTTGGGTGGGGGGATCGTAGTGATGTGCTCTATTCAGAGTCTGAAGCTCTCATACTTGTGAATTAATTCATGATGCACACTTGCACGACCCCGATTGCTGTCATTTTCAGAAATGCTTATGCTAGCAACTGAAAATAGGCATCGTCTATTAGGTTATGACGCTCATATACATTTTAATTAGTTGCTGGCATGACGCAGATTAAAAAAGGACTGTTTTGATTACATGGCAGTAGTACCATTGCCGTCGTGTCTGAGCATTTTTGTCCCATTTTGTTCACCATAGAAAGGCAGATTTAACGTGTGTGTGTGTGTGTGCAGGTGTATGTATGTGTGTGTGGTGTGTGTGTGTGTGTGTGTGTGTGTGTGTGTGTGTCTCTGTGTGTGTCTGTGTGTGCATGTATGTGTGTGCAAGGGTGTGGAATTTTCGGCTCAATCAGGCTCATTTGACATATTGATTGGCTCATCCAGGGCGAATGCATTAGATCACTTCTCATCTAACACTTATTTGGTGATATATTAAAAGTCCTGTCTGCGCTCCAATAAGTCTGGGCAGAGGCAAAGTGCCTCTCTGGTAATAAATCACATTTGTGCAACGCAACAGGCCTGGGCCTGCTGCAGGGAATTGATTATGAGGGGCTGAAAGCCATTCTACCATGACTCATATTTGTGGAACCACTCAGAGATTGGGACCCCCTTCAAAGCCTGCATCTAGGCGGTGGTGGAGACCGGGGTGGTCAACTTTTTAGTGAGCCGCTGAATAGGATATTCAGGCAAAATTCGGCAAAATTGTCCACACTAGGGCAGATAGTTGAGGGTGTTTTTTTGGATTTCCATTTCTGACATGTTCCTCTCTCTCTCTCTCTCTCTCTCTCTCTCTCTCTCTCTCTGTCTCACTCACTTTCTTTTTCTCTCTCTCTCTCTCACTCACTCACACACACACACACACACACACACTAACACACACATGCAGATATAAATGTTTTGGCCAGAACAAGCATCAGTGTTAAATGTGATATTGACCTCACCTGGGAGGATGCTCAATTTGAAAGGCTGCAGACATGTTTGGGGACTCTTGGAAGAAATCGGTTTGCAGATTTCTTGTCACAGATACGTATCTTTGCAGTCATCTCTTTTTAATGCAAATCGGAGGTGTCTGCTGCTGAAATTGTAATGTAAATCTCAATCTGAAGAAATATGTGTCTCAGAAGGCCATTAAATTGCCTTTATTCGCCATATAATTGTATAATAGACTCAACTCAAGGCATGAGACACCACAGCAACTGTTGGATGTGTGTCCAAGGCCTTGGGACTTCCACCAGGGTAATGGACGTGTGCCAGTTGGCTGGCATTATTATGGTATTCTGTAGTTGGGTAGGGGTCAGGGACAGCAGCTATAGGCGAGGTACACGGTTGGGTTCAGGTAATAAGCTCCGCCAACACATACACACACACACACAGACACACAGACACACACACACAGACACACACACACACACACAGAGGCCGGGGATATTATTTATGACCTGGCCTTGTGTTGTTTTGCTTTCTTTTCCTTAGCTTTCCCTTGGTCCTTGACCTCTCATCCAAAGCAGGATCACATCTGCTACTTCCACCACCACTGTCATCAACATCACCATCACTGTCTGGATACAGCCTCAGACGTGTTGCTTAGCGACATAAGGTTTTTTTTTTGCTTTCCCTCCAAACAGCCAAACAGTAGTGACAGAGAAATGGTTCTGACTGAAAGCGACTGCACACCAGCAATGATATGATTGCACTCCCCCACCAAAGTTTGAATACCTAATGTCCCTAGTTTTCTATGTAATTCTACCGTAATTTCCCGGCTATTAACCGAGGTTTATACATTGATTTTGCTAAATGTCTTCAGCTATGTGGTTAATACCCATTTCAGACTACTGTAGATGTTTTTTTTCTCTCCTATAGTACTCTCTCATTGTAAACAGTTCCCATAGATATCCTATAGTACTCTGTCATTGTGAACAGTTCTCATAGATCTCCAATAGTACTCTGTCATTGTGAACAGTTCCCATAGATCTCCTATAGTACTCTGTCATTGTGAACAGTTCTCATAGATCTCCTATAGTACTCTGTCATTGTGAACAGTTCCCATTTCAGACTACATCTTTTTTCTCTCCTATAGCACTCTCTCATTGTGAACAGTTCTCATAGATATCCTATAGTACTCTGTCATTGTGAACAGTTCCCATTTCAGACTACATCTTTTTTCTCTCCTATAGCACTCTCTCATTGTGAACAGTTCCCATAGATCTCCTATAGTACTCTGTCATTGTGAACAGTTCTCATAGATATCCTATAGTAGTCTGTCATTGTGAACAGTTCCCATTTCAGACTAGATCTTTTTTTCTCTCCTATAGCACTCTCTCATTGTGAACAGTTCCCATTTCTAAAATGACTTCAGAGTTGTCAGAGGTGTAATTGTTAAAGTCTATAATTGGGCGAGATCTGTGGACTTCCGACACGTTCATTAGCATTCTGAGAGTGTTCGCCTGGTGAGTCAGCAGAGCTGGCTGTCAAATATCCAGACAGATCCTACTTGATGGCTTTACACGACACTGCGTCAAAACTCATCAGCTGTCAAGAAAACAGCAACAGAAACCCATCAAGGGTGAGACAGTTTCAGACATGTCAGACAAAAAGGAAAATATAGGAAGGAAGAGAGAGAAAGAGAGAGAAAGAGAGAGAGAGAGAGAGAGAGAGAGAGAGAAAGAAAAAGTGAAGAAAATGAACCCTTGCAAGTTGTTATTCTGGCTGATTAGATGTGCATATTCTAAATGCATCTGAAGGACCACAGTGAGGAATGGTGAGGCTTTGAAGTGACAAAGTGCTATTCAGTCGGGGCATAATTACCGGCTTCTCTGCTCCGCTGTTAAGAGAGCCATCAAATGGCTCTGACCATTGTGGTCCAGGTGATGAAAGTGAAGGTTGGGGAGAGGTGTGTGTGTGTGGGGGGGGCAATATTATCCCATTAATATTTCACATCAGAATGTGGGGCAGGGCTGGTGGAGGCAGGAACCAGCGAAAGCGGCGGTCGGCATCAAAGGCTTTGTGCTGCAGTCTTTGTTCCCTTGTAGAGGTCAATAGCGATGATGGTTTGACATCAGACTGGCCCAGTCTTTCACACAGGACAACCTGCAGCACAAATGCAGGTTCCAACAAGGAATCTATGCTATGCAAAAAACGAGGAACCTCCAAGAAAAAATCCACCAATGTAGGGCTGGGACAGTATGGATTTTTTCTTATCGCGGTTGAAAAGCAAGAAATTACCGTGATTTTCCGCTTTACCTTTCATTTGAGACCAGGATTATGCTTCTACACAAAGGGGTTCATGTGCAGTAAGCATTTGATTGTCTGTATGCATTTTGGATAACCAAAAGTCCTATGGGGAGTTTCCATAGGCATTTTACAAAACGCATGAGCATACCTTGGCAAATAATGGTCTAAAGCACTCATATTTTCATTCTATATTGATCTACTTTTGCACACAGCTTCACAAGACCTGGTGCTAGGGCTCAGTTGTATTTCTAAGTGATATCAAGTGACCTGAGGGCTGAAATGTGGTCAGTTCAGATAGATAGACAGACAGACAGACACTTTATTGATCCCCAAGGGGAAATGTATTATTTTGACTGTTTCCTACGAAAACTACAGTTTCTCAGCTTTCTAATAGAGGTCCAACATTTGATGGTAGGCCCCAAAAGAGATGGGAACAATGCCCTCGTAAATAGGCACAGTGCCATTTCAGGCAAAAACTTGAAATTTGTATTGGCATTCATGTGGTTAAATTCACCCCCCCCCCACAAGACTTCTGATTGTGAGTTATGGATCATGAATTTTGTGCTGCGATCACACCCAATTAAACTTAACACAGCCACAGCAACTTCAAATATCACTGGAACAAATGCTTCAGACATGAAATAAATAAGCAGTTCATCAAAAAGGCATGATTTTAGCACTTTTAGCACATTCATGACACTTATGCTACTACAGTAGCTGTATGGTACAGTACTAGTTACTATGCTTAAGCTACTAGTTATAACGGTAGGCTACCGTACTTTTTAATGGCTGTGTCAATTTGAAACAATGGCTACATGTCGCTGTTAGGTTAAATTCTTAACTAACTAGAACATATTTTTTAATTCTGTTTCAACTTCCATGGAAAATAAATGTACCGTATGACTCCTTTCTGGCCAAATTTCACACACAGCTTTCAAGTCCATTGTCTTTGTGTAAATTGAGTTTGAACAGATAGTTGATAATAGTAGAAAACCTTGAGTCCATGTCATAAGAAGATCCCTCACATAACCGTCACAACATTACACACTATGTGCACACATGTGCAGGCCGATGTCTCACGTCAAACTTTTTTTTCATTTTGCGTTGATGATGGTAACAAGCTCAGACCCACGTAGAAGTCACGTGACCACGGTATTGGGCCAGGGTAGTGTAGTGGATATGGAGCTGGACTAGCATGCAGTAGCCTGAAAAGTTGGGGGTTTGATTCCCGACTTTCACTGTTTTTTTTAGGGCAGCCGTGGCCTACTGGTTAGCGCTTCAGACTTGTAACCGGCCGGTTCAAACCCTGACCAGTAGGCACGGCTGAAGTGCCCTTGAGCAAGGCACCTAACCCCTCACTGCTCCCTGAGCACCGCTGTTGCAGGCAGCTCACTGCGCCGGGATTAGTGTGTGCTTCACGTCACTGTGTGTTCACTGTGTGCTGAGTGTGTTTCACTAATTCACGGATTGGGATAAATGCAGAGACCAAATTTCCCTCACGGGATCAAAAGAGTATACTTATTATTAGTAGTAGTATTGCGGTAAGTTTATTGTAAATTAACTGGTGAGGACTTAGAGGCATGATAGGGTATGGTGGTGTGCATTATCGAACGCAGCAGAAGATGGCTGCAAAGTTCAAATGACTTTTGATTGTGAAGGATATTGTTTGGATGGTAACGTCTATTTAGCAGGCAGTTTTGATAGTCGAGGCAAGAGAACATTCCATGAGCTGCGCTCTGTGTGTTTGCCCTCAGTGCGATTGGAGTTTGAGGTGGCAAAAAAGACCATTTTACTGCAGGCCCCTTTTTCATGCCTGGAGTTTCCCTACTTCCTCTCAAAGATGGGACACCAGGACTTAGAGGCGTCTTCTATTTTTTCTGTGAAAAATGTCCCACTCTCTATTCTTCTGTGAAATATGTCCCACTCTCTATTCTTCTGCCAGAGAGTGCTTGTTTTGTTTCTTTGTTTGTTTGTTTGTTTGGTTATTGTTTGTTTCCCTGATTGTGAAGTACACAAAAGCTGCACCTCCCCTCCATTCTTCTCCCACTCCAAACCCTCCACCCGCCTTCATCCGCTCCTTTCTTCACCGACGATGCGCTCGCCAGCTTTGCTCGTTTGCGCGGCTGCATAAAATGTGGAAAATGAATCCTGTTTGCGTGACTGGGCTGTATTGACTGTTTGAACCTCTATTAATCATAGTCTCACTGTGGTACGGGAGAATGCCGGTAGAAAGTTTTCCAAGTCTATTGTGTCAGGGCAAGAAAAAAAAAAAAAAGTTCTTTCTCCACAGGGCTGGGGTGCACTTTGTAACAGCTCCCCGAAGGCTGAAGTTCACCTAATTAATTGCACAGAACAAAAAGACCTTTCAACTCCTGTCTTGACATTTACACTTCAAGGTTTACCGTCTAGGCACATTGCTGCTGCTCTTTTGTGATATCAATTCAAACACAGGCCGAAAAAAAAAGGTGTTGGTGGGTTGTCCTTTGATTCGGATTAATCCGAATGTTCTTTTTTGTCTTGCAGTGGTTCGGGGACCTGGTCACCCCAGTGTGGTGGGAGGATGTGTGGCTGAAGGAAGGCTTTGCTCACTTCTTCGAGTACGTCGGAACTGACTTCCTCTTCCCCAAGTGGAACATGGTGAGAACAAGCTCGAGGTCTTACCTCAGACACTGACATGACACAGAACATGCACAGTGAGTGCATTAGTACTGTTATCATATTTGTTAACTATATCCTTATAGCATCTGATTTGTTAACTATATAGCCTCACAGCATCTGATTTGTTAACTATATATCCTCAAAGCATCTGATTTGTTAACTATATATCCTCATAGCATCTGATTTGTTACAGTAACTATATCCTCACAGCAAAGAAAAGTTCATGTGTTGTTATCACATCAAGCTAATCAGAGATTCACTAGTCACATCTGTCTGTCATGGGTTCTCACTTTACTGTGAAAATGAGCTCCAATTACATATTCTGCCCACACACACCACAAATATCTCCTTGACGTAGCTCACATATAATATGTCACAATGTGTTTAGCTGGGGGATTTTCTGGAGTTTCTGATTCAGTGGGGGTTACTGATGTGACACAGAATGAGCTTATGCTGGTGACATAATGGATTCAGTTATTTGCATATTCCCTTCATATCTTCATATATACACAGGAGAGGTGTTCAATTCCATGTGCTATAGGTAGAGGATGCCCCATAGCAGCCAATCAACAGCCAAGCCTATTTACCATCAGAATATTGTCATCATGACATTAAGGATCATAACATGGATTGTGTATTTAACAAGCCAATATGTACAGGCTCTTACTGGTCTGTTAACTAAGGTGATTCCAACAGCGTCCACAAATCACTACAGTCTTAGTCACATAATTTTGTCAGTCCCCTTTGAACACAAACATAGCACATCGTCCTTGTTTAATCAAACAACATAAATACCATAGCCAAACCAGCAGGATGTGTTCTTATGTGGGCCAATTAAAATAAGAGACCACTTTATCATCCTAGTGGTCACCTCTGCATAGCCCAAATCATGTCCTACAGCTGCATATAGAGCACTATCCCTGGCACCACTTCACAGTTAGGCTATATACGTACTGATCTACAACCCCATTTCCCCAAGATCGTCCCCAAGGATGCTGTGTAAAATGTAAATAAAAACAGAATGTAATAATCTGCAAATCATGTACACCCATATTTAGTTCCAAAAAGAGCATAGACAATTTATCAATAAATGAACATGACAAACTGTACTGTTTTATGAAAACTGTTGGCTCATTTTGAATTTGATGCCAGGAACACATCTAAAAAAACTTGGGACAGTATCAACAAAACTGGAATAGTGAAATGGGAAACTGTCCTGTGGTTAGATCAATCATTTTCTCTCTGGAAAGTCCGCACCCTCTGAGCTAAATAGGAGAGGGACCATCCAACTTGCACAGTTAAAAAGCCAGCATCTATGATGGTATAGGGGTATATTGGTGCTTATGGCATAGGCTGCTCTCAAATCTGGAGAGGCACAATAAATTTATGTAGACTGATATGTTGCCATCCAGACTACTGCCGGCCTTGAATATTTCAGGAAAACAGTTGCCAACTGCATTCTGCACATATTACAACAGTATGTGATAAACATGCCAAGCAACAAGCAACAAGCAACAAGCAAGTGATAAACATGCCAAGCAACAAACAACTTTTTTGAGACAAAAATCAAATTCAAAATATTTTTCATAAAATAGTAAACATTCTCAGTTTCAACACCTGATATGTTGTCTTAACAGTTATTTTTGCAACTAATTATTTGGTTTACTTGCAGATGAGTTGTAGAATTAGGGATAGGCCCAGAAAGGAACTAGAACCTATGAACAAGTGGCTTATTGCTTTTCTAAAATGGTTACTGTATGCCTGGCAAGATTTCACGTCAATTAGACATTTATAGATAGCCTAATCATCCTTCCACCAACAAATATATTTCTTTTATCAGAATGGTTGCCAAGCAACGTCGAAACGGAGCAACCATATCTGGAATCAATTTGTGAATATAGAATGAAATGCGGTCAATGTGAAGGTTGCGCTGGGTTTTTGCAGTGGCATCGAACACAATTCAGTCAATCATAGACTGGAGCTATCCGTTTTAGAATAGTTTAATAATAGTTAAACAACAATTTCAAAGACTAAACAAACCTTCTGTAAATAAAGCATACTAAGGTGTTATCCTTTTTTCTTTGCCGACAGTTTCATATTCATGTGTTATACGGATACAATTACAAATGCACAAATGTGAATTACTGTCTTAACAAATAAACCCCCCAGGCAAGCTTCTAGTCCAGGTGCTGAGGCCATCCTTAAAAATATTTTTGTTTGCAGTAACAGCCAAAAAAAATAAAAAATGGGTCGGTAGGTAGGTCAATATTTTTTTTTTCAAGATTCAAAGTAAAAAAAAAGTTCAATTTTGGTCATGGTGATTACCTAGGAATGAATTTACACAAATGTGCATATCGTGACGTAACTGACTGGGTCTTCAACCCTTGCCTTCAGGCGCACCATTGCAAACCTCATTCTGATGCAGGTTATATAGACCAGCCTTTCTCAAACTTCTTTGACCTGAGGCCCGGTCATGGCAGACTTTTGGGTCATAGGGCTCATCTACATGTACCCAGAAAGAAGGCTACAATAGCTCTTGGCCACGTTATATTGAAATTTGACTATACAATACTCAATGCTATACAGTGTATTATACAGTCTCTGCTCTGTTTCTAAGGAAGTTCCAAAAAACAACGTCGTTCTATTAAGTTTCGTTAAATAAATAAATAGCCTTCCAACAGGTTGAAGCGGAGCTTTGATACCAACGTTATCGATTAGTTTCAGTTTTCTCTCGCGCAGACGCGCATTGAATGAATGCTCATACCACCACTTAATTGTAGGGCTCCATGTTTAATGACATCGATAGCAGAAACGTTTGTTTTCTTTTTTCGTCGATCCGCGGTTTCTTGATCAACTGCGCAGCAAATTATCAGATGAAGCACCGGGCCTAATTTCACTCCACGACTCCGCGGACCAGCAGTCTCCATGTTGCGGACCCATATTTTGAGAAATGCTGAATAGACCACAACCAATTTCAATCCTCCGACACGGTCACCGCTAGACTAGGGGGAGAAGGGATGAGAAAAGATCTGGCCACAGTTCTTCCAGAACTTCGTAACAGCGTTATCAGTTTGTGTGAATGAAACGAAGTGACATGCGTAAAACCAATGGTGTAGAGATGACGCCACAGGTTTTTTTTAAGTGAGCCACGTTTGCATGTAGGCAATTTATATTCACAATACTTGGGCCTACTAAAATAACTATTATTTTATTGCATTTGTATTGGTTGTTTAGAGTAAAAAAAACAATCGGTCGGTATTAACGCAAGTTTACAACCGGCAAGTCGGTCGGACTAAAAGGGGGGAAAAAAAATAATATTTGGGTCGGTTCTAAATTGACAGGGTCGGTCGGGTGACGGCAAACGAAAATATTTTTAAGGATGGCCTGAACATCGTATGATAGCCAATGACTATGGTGATATTGTAGAACCTGACAGAAATAAGAGACTTGCGTTTACAACAGTCCATGGCATCTGTGTGGGTAAGACTTTCCAAACCATAGCATTGCCATGACAACCATTATGTAAGGAAAACAGGAGTATTTGAGTATGTAAATGGTGTGCTATATTTTTTCACAGCACACTTCAAGTAAGTTAATGTTACCATGAAATATGACAGTTTAAGGCTCTCTTCAGTTAAGCTTTAGATAATACTGTTGTTATGTAATAGTACTATTGCTCAAACACAAATATGTGCTGTCTTGTTACAAAGCCTCACCATTTCATCCTAGAAATATTTGTTTTCTTTTTTCACTATGAACAAATATATTATCCAAATGTCACTGACATTGTTACTACATTTTATTTTTCTGTTTTAAATGGTATGCTGGTAAAACATTGCACGTTGGTGGCAGAGAAATGCCTATAGCTTCATGCATATCCAAACAGAATAGTTTTAAAAATGCACAGCGGAACTCTTGCGGGATAAAAGATGACCTCTGTCCGGACCGAAGGACTTTGGGCAAACCAGCGAGCACATAGAAGAGTAGATCTGCTCTTTGATAAATTACACATGGTCAGCTCCACTCAGCGCTGTCCAGTCGGTGCCCAGATAGTGTGCTTGTTATGGTAAGAACAGCCATGCACACAATCAAATGAGGACAAATAGCCACTGCCACTGAGCCTACTCTGTGTGCGCATGAAGTGGTGCTATTGATTATCATTACGCTGCTCGGAAAAAGACAGCAACAGAGTGCTATCTGCATGAGTGCCCTTTAATGTCCTCTGCTAAGGAGCAAGACGGACTTGCTGCCTAACACTCGAAAGTGAATAAGTAGGTTTCATCAGCATGATAAAACAAGTTTCTTGTTCTTGTTTTTTTTTTTTTTGTTTGTTTGTTTGTTTCCAGACTCGAGGTGTAATTTGTAATTTAGGAGTCATGATACTCTGCGCGCAGGTAAACAATGGGGATGTGGAGATGATAATTAGTTGCAGGGCCTCTCAAGGGCGTCACGGGAAAGTCACGACTCTGACCCCATTCATTCTAGAAAGCCCAACGCAGGCTGGCATATCTGAGTCGTGTTCGCTGATGAATGGCACAGCTTTTCTCTATTACTCAACACTCAACCCCCCAAATGACACACACACACACACACAAATTAACATCACGTGCACACAACACAGCACAGCACAGCACTGCACTGCACTGCACAACACAACACAGCACAACACAGCACAGCACAACACACAATCACAATCTTATTTCACTAGATTTTTTTACCAGAATTTCTACAGTATATGTATGTGTTTAGCTTGTTTAGCTGTGTTTAGTCATATTTCCTCAAAGTCTGTCCCAGCTGTGTTTGAAGAGAGACTCGTATCCACGCAGTAAGGCACCTTGACCGTGCTGCTGCAGCCAAACGAGCGAGCAAGTGTGCCCAAGAGGGCATTTCAGAGAGTGATGCGTCTGTCAGATCTGACGGCCTGTGGACTGACACACTCGAGTGCCCAGCCCCCCTGATAACAGATTATCAGCCATTCCCCCGCACATCTGTGGGCATGATGACATGCGGGAGAGGGGGAGGTGGGAGGTTGGAGTGGAGCTAGGAGGAGGGGGGTGGTGATGTTATGGGGGGGGGGTGAAGAGTTCACCTGGCCTCCATGTCTTTGTCAGAAGGATTAATGGAAGTGAGGCACCACAGGGCCTGCCACTGGCGTCATCTCCAGAGAACATCTGCACCGCAACACTTTATTTCTTTATTTCTCCACTCGCGTCGTTTTTTTATCGGCCTGCTTCCTCACCACTCTCTTATTTGTTGCATCTGCCGCATGAGCCATTGAGCGTCTACAAAGCATCTTGAGGAGATCTGCAGCCCCACCCCCACCCCCCCCCCCGCCTTCACCAGCCCCCACTCAGACTAGCGAGGGGAGGCAGGTGCGGAGTAGCTGCCCT
Source organism: Alosa alosa (assembly GCF_017589495.1). Lineage (NCBI taxonomy): Eukaryota > Metazoa > Chordata > Actinopteri > Clupeiformes > Clupeidae > Alosa > Alosa alosa. Next base: position 10,833,165 of record NC_063211.1, on the reverse strand, counting down.
CTCACTGACTGTCCCTTTAGGTCAGTGGCTAATTAATTTTTCTGACCCCAAACTGCTTCCCTCACTCCCCCCTCCCTCCACCCCCCACCCCCCTTCCCCAGTAGAAGGGCTGTGTCTGCCACAGTTGGAGTTGTCAATATCGGGGCGGGTAAGTGAAATATCATTGGGAATAAACGCCCTGTTGAGAGCACATATGGTCCAGATGGAGGCCCTTCGAATGGTACTAATTTTACGGCGCGGTTGCGTGACTTACATGACATCCGCTCAGTCTCACCAGCTGCTGCCACAGACCCCCCCCCCCCTCACCCACCACCACCACCATCTTTCTCCCGGCATGTTCTTCTCCCCTGTTGCATCACTTCCTCTGTTCCTGGGCTAGTCAAGCGAGCCAGCTCATAAAATAACAAATAATGAACATAACAACGGAGGTTTGTGATTATCCAGACCATTTCTTATCAACTCTTTACAATTAAGAAATTAATGTTGTCCTCCTATTGTGAAGTGCTTTCATGAGCAAATGCATTATTTACAATTTTGGTTATTATGCATGAATTGTAGTGTTCATTTGACAAACCAGCTAAAGTGGGTGCATTTTTATGTTTTGTAATCTAGTCGTGCATTTGATCATGCTTCAATAAATTAGTAAAATGTATAATTTCAAGTATAGGAATTACTCAAAGCTGAATGAACCTTTACAATAGTGATTAGCAATGTGTAATAGACATTACATTACACTTGCACTTACATTACACCAATTACACACTCAACATTCTCACCATTTGCTGTTCTGAGATCACGGCAAAATCATCGGTTTCCCTGGTTTTACTATTTAGACCGTACAGTAGGTATGCCATGAAGTAAACAACAAATACAAAAGCCATTAAATTAGAGCATTTGATACAAAAGCTATTTGAGCATTTGCAAACAAAGACAACTAGCCAAAATAAGAGTTTTCAGACCTCAAACAATGTCACAATGTGTTCACAAGGAAACACACACAAATGTGTCATACAGTGTATCACAGGACAACTGGATTGGACTGTGGAAATAAGGCGTTGCATGAGGAATTACAATGTGAAAGAATGATAAGAAGTCATTTAAACATTTTCCTATGTGCTTTTCTTTGGCTCACGAGTGGTTCGGGGCGTGGTTCGTCTGGTTGAGGACAAAAGAGTTCCATCCGCACAGCAATTTGGTTCAGACCTGGTGTCAATCCTTGTCTGTGCAAATAGCCACTTTAAGAGCCTGACGTTTTTTGTCCTTTTACTAAACTATTAATCACCACTCGTGGCTTAAATAGCAGTTATATGTTGAAGTGGTCTCTACAAAGTGTTATCTTTAGCCTACTGTGTAGGAGATTAGCCTCCCCAAGGATGAAGCGCACGTTGGACATGAGGACATGCGGAGAGACACACAAAAACAGAAAGGCCTTTCTCTCCTTTTAATTTATTATTCAGCAAGCAGTGTTTAAAGAGAAATAGGTGAGTGCGTGTGTATGTGTGTGTGTGTGTGTGTGTGTGTGTGGGTGTGTGTGCCTATGCCTAGGTCTGTGACTGGGCTTGCATATGTGTCTATGAGGCCCTTCTCTGCAAACCTTTGTAAGAGGCACAGACAGATGAAAGATGACTAGAAAAAAATAAACAGCGGAAATTATTTTTTTATCACTTTCACAACAGACAACTCAAGCAGAGAGATAGTGGGGCAAAGAGAGAGAGAGAGAGAGAGAGAGAGAGAGAGAGGGACAGAGGAGAAACACAAATCCTATCCTGTGAGTCACAACTTTTAAGAGTCATGCACTCTACACTTTTGCTCCAATCGTTGCAGCGCAGTTGGTGCGAAACACATTTGCACATCCGTGTTTCATAATCTGAGAACATGCACAACATTCGTGCGTAAATGTGAACTAATGCATCCGAAGTTGTGCATCTGTGAAATAATTTCTCATTAATAAAATTCTACAGATCGCTTTGATTTTCTTGCACGACTACAAGTCAATTGATACAAGTGCTCGAATCTGCTTCTACGAGTGACGATACTTTTGCTCCTGGCTAGGTGATATAATAGGAGCAAAAAGATTTGTATGTGTGCACGTCAAGCGAATCAATCGAGAAAACAAGGCGGCCAGATCTGGATCCTGGATCGCGCTCAGACACATTTATGACTTTAGTGTGCACATGCAAAATCTGCAGTTAAATGTGCTCGCTACTTTTGCACCCAATATACCTTCATAGTGAGAGTGCACAAATTAGAGTGCACAAATGAAGGAGCGCTGCTCCTGGAACCTTTGGCGTACGCTGCAGCTGCGGTCCAGCCTGATGGCGCACTAACGGGCTGCATCCGACGCGTGAACACACACTGACTGATGCGGACGCTCGGCTGCCAGCTGCTGGCATCGACTAATCAGAGAGGGAGAGATCAGTCGTCCTTAAAGACACATCCGGTCGAGAAGATAACTAGGCTTCAAGACAAATGACAGCAGCCATCGATCGTCGTCACTGAGTTATCTGTTTGGCTGCTGTGGAGTAGCTGTGGTGTTTAACTGGTGCAAACACAGCCTTGTTTTGTGGGACAGGTGTCTCGTTTAGTAAGGTTAGACTGAGATGTTAAAAAATAACAAACAAGCTGACCACCAGCTTACTACTTTTACTGCTGAGCCAGATTCTTGGTGTTAACCTACTGTACCTTTAGTCTCCTGTTATGTTGACAATAGCTGGAGAATATCTGGCTATCAGTGGACAAAAGTGAAATAGAAGTGCTGTGCTTTTTTTTTTATCAAGTTTAAAGCATCTCTAAAATACTTTTATATTGAACATTCAATATGTGAACGGATATCATAGTCAGATTGGACATGTCACATGACTAACCTGCGTTGTGTTTCGAATGCACAGTTCAGTCCTATACCAGCTCAGCTTTGAGGCTTGAACCTGCAGACTCTGGGTGTCCTAACAAAAAAAAAGCTAAAATCCATGGGTGCTCACATCTGGTGAAAATCCATGGGTGCTCACATGTGGTGAAAATCCATGGGTGCTCACATGTGGTGAAAATCCATGTGTGCTCACATCTGATGAAATTCCATGTGTGCTCACATCTGGTTAAAATCCATGAGTAGTAGTGCCTGTCTCTTAAGATGTTGGGAGTGAGGTTTGCATACTTTCTGCAGAGTTTATACCCGCCTGCTTATACACATACGAGACATGTATTAAACAATTCTGGCTCCTGCAAACCACCAGTCTGTTCTTTATCTCCCCCTCCTCTCCATACCCGACTTAATGCATCAGTGACACTCTTGATTGCCTGAGCACATTTGATTTAGCCAATCAAAAGCGTTTTAATTACTGATTTCTAATTGCTGATTTCAATCAGGTGTGCTTAGAGCAGGCAGAGACAGATATACAGGGCAGGGAGTTGTTGTGGGGGTTTGGGGGTTTGGGGGTTTGGGGGTGGTGGGGGGAAGGAACAGAATGTAGAACAGTGGTGTGGTAGAGCAGTTGTAATGTCCTGCCTGAGAAGCATTTGGCCCAGGGCTGACAACAGAACTGGGCGTTGCGAAGCCTTGTTGCTTTGGATTAAAACTGGATCAAAGTGTCTGCTAAATTGTCAACGTCTGCTAACGTTGTCTGTAAGCTCCACAGATCGTGGCAAGACAATTGAATTGATTGTGGACTTCTTAGGGGCAGCCGTGGCCCACTGGTTAGCACTCTGGACTCGTAACCGGAGGGTTGCCAGTTCGAGCCATGACCAGTGGGCCGCGGCTGAAGTGCCCTTGAGCAAGGCACCTAACCCCTCACTGCTCCCCGAGCGCCGCTGTTGAAGCAGGCAGCTCACTGCGCCGGGATTAGTGTGTGCTTCACCTCACTGTGTTCACTGTGTGCTGTTTGTGTTTCACTAATTCACCGATTGGGTTAAATCCAGAGACCAAATTTCCCTCATGGGATCAAAAAAGTATATATACTTATACTATACTATACTTATAATATAATAAATTGCTCTCTACCTGATAAAAAGGTTACTACATATACCTGGCAAGGTTTCATAAAATAAACTTACAGCAACAATAATGCAAGTAACAAAAAAATAATAATAATGTGAGCTCTCTCCACCAGCTCTCCACCAAGCAATATACTGTAGATCTTAAGCTGTATAGACTGTTGTTTATATATATATAGACCCTTTCAACAATAAAAACAAAAACAATGCTTGAACGTTCTATTTGGTTCCCAATCTACTTCCTCTGCATTAAGATAACATATGGAATGTTAAAACGGAAGCCTTGTGGGGCCAACTATGATGCTGATAATGGAACTCTCTTGAAAGGGTCTACTGTATATAACATAATGGTTGCCAAGCAACACAGTTTTTGTTTGGTTAATGCAGAGGCATATAGATAGATCTATCTATATGGCTCTGGGTTAATGTAATGCAGTCACAGGTGTTGAGCTGTGAAGCATTTTACAAGGGCTTTGTAGGATGTAGCTAATCATAGCTAAGAAAAAGCACATTTTAGACAGTTTTTGGCAAGACTTGAAAGAAGAATCTCAGTTCTCACTACTGTGCAGAGTGAAGCATACAGTACAATCTTTTTTTAAGTAAATTTTTTTTGTGGTTTTTATGCCTTTAATGTGACATGACAGTGGAGAATGACAGGAAGTGAATGGGACAGAGAGTCAGGGTGGGATCCGGAAAGGACCACAGGACGGGAATCGAACCCGGGTCGCTGTTGTACAATGCAGGTGCCCCAGCCAGTTGCGCCACAGCCAGGGCCTAAGCATACATTCTTGAAACCACACATCCCACTTGTCTCAAACTTCTGAATGTTTATGGGCTTTGGAAGGTTTATTATACCATTGAAGCACACATGTATACTGTTAAAATATTCATAGCTATCCCTCCAAGGATTTCAGTAGCAGCTCATACATGTGTTTCAAACATCTTCTCACCTCTACAGAAGAGACAGTGACTTTGTCATCTTACACCTGGCATCTGCTGTTACACCTGTTAGCCCAGTAGATTCACAGAAAGGCTGCTGACAAATGGTGCCTAATAGATTGGATTTGTTGCACTTCTAAAATCTTAGTCTGAGAAAGCGCAAAGGCTTGTTCGCTTGAGCGAGAGCCCAAAGAAAGCATCCTTTTGGAGGTGGCTCCCTGGGGGGGTGGGAAGGAGAGGCACTCTCTTGCCTGAGTGAAGATGCCCTTGGCTGTCCAGGCCTCCTCGTCCAAAATAAACCGCAAACAGACGCCCGGTCCAGATGGAGACCCTTCACATTTCATCGCTCTCGCTGGACTCACCCGAACTGAACCAGTACAAATATTTGAGTATGCTTGTCTAGATTCTGAAAATCTGGTTTTTCCTCCTTTGTCTTATTTTTATGAAAGCTGTTTCTTTCTTGCTACACACACACACATTTCTCTTACTCCCTGGTAGAGAGTAAACATGTTCAATCTGCAGTATATCTGTGATAACCTTGCAATGCTTAACTTAACTCAGTTAAAGTAATAATAGAACTTGACCGTGTAAAGTCAGTAAAAAATGTTTTACAGTGTGCAAGTGTATATCTCCATAATTATCTTCATTCTTTAATTCTCTGTACTCTCTACTCTCTCTCTCTCTCTCTCTCTCTCTCTCTCTCTCTCTCTCTCTCTGTGTGCCAGGAGAAACAGCGTTTCCTGACAGATGTTCTCCATGAGGTGATGCTGCTGGACGGCTTGGCCAGCTCTCACCCTATCTCCCAGGAGGTGTTTGAGGCCACCGACATCGACAGGGTCTTCGACTGGATCGCCTATAAAAAGGCAAGCACCCTCCCACTCTCCTCCTCAAGACCCTCCCTTACATACTGTGACCAAATGACCAACACAATCAGCATAACCCTGTCAAGTCATATTAGTTATGGCAATGTGTATCATTAAGTGTATACACAATGCGTAGTACTTCTATTTTGAGTGTACTAATATTTTTAAGTATACATGAGTGTAGATCTCAATCTATTTTTATGTGTTGCTGGCCCACTATAAAATCTTGACCTGCGTCATCTAAATATAACAATTCTACACACATGGTGAGTTCCATGGTCCCTGTGCAGCAGTAGTCATCCTGAATCTGTCAGTGTCCCATTTACTATGTCTCTGGCTCTCTAACTGACATTAGAGCTGAAGCTTAATTAAGTGAGTCAGTGCAGGGCCTGAGTGCAGAAACGATCATGCTGTCACCACCTTCTGACATGGCCGTCGAGGAGAATGGCTGAGCAGGGTGGACTATGGCCTAGGAACTCTGAGAGGATGAGCATATTCACACCTTTAACTCAGCGCGTGCCATCTCACAATCTCACACTCGTCTCCTTCACACACTCACACACTCTCCAACACTTACTGGCCGGTCCTCGCAAGGCTGGGTACATTTTTCAGGTGCATAAAATTGCATTGGAAGACTTTTGCTGCGAAAAAAAAAAACCCAACTCACATTCCCCTGAATTATTCCCCGATTAATCAACTGCAGAACTCTTGAGTGAAATAATTTCACTTTCACCATCCCCTTGCACATGACACATGAGAAAAATATCCCAATAATGTCATGTTTTTTTAATATGCTGAGAAATGGGGAAATGCAAGAGAGAACGTAGCAGAAAGCAGGAGTAGTGTGTTTCTGGCCTCAAGGAAGTGATGGTGCAATAAGCAGCTCCTTCTCAGGAAGGGCTGAAATCTTCATAATTACCTCACATACAAGATAAACTGCTTTATATAACCCTAACGCAAGACGCCTTGTCACACAAAGCCAAACAACACCGAACGGAGAAAACAAAGCGTATAAGGACAAAGAAAGAAATTAGCAACTCAAAGTCCCGTTTTTTTTTTTTTTTCACTTTGCTGGAGTTTTGACAGCAATGCTTGTCTTGTCTCCTCAGTCTGTTTATTCACTGTTAAAAATCGGAGTGTCATCCGCCACTCCTGACAGTCACAGATGGGTGGGAGAGAGAGAGAGAGAGAGAGAGAGAGAGAGAGAGAGAGAGAGAGAGAGAGAGAGAGAGAGAGAGAGAGAGAGAGAGAGAGAGAGACGTGAGGGCACAACCAGCTGGCAAAAACAGATGCTCCCCAGACACTCTGCCTCCTGTGTCTGGCCGCCCTCCCCACTCAGCCCTCTCCATGCCTGGACAACGAAAATAACAAATCTGCAGCCTCATCATCAAGCCATTTCCACGATATCCCTTACCAGGGAAATGTCATATAGCAGTTACCATGGCATCCCTTACCAGGAAAATATAATCACAGACCAGTTTCCATGGCATTCCTTACCAGATAATATCATCATATAGCAGTTACCATGGCGTGCCTCACAATTAATTCTCATCATAGAGCAGTTTCCATGGTATATCTTTTATCGGTAAGGACAGTAATGAGATATTAGACCATCTAAGAGATTCTAACAAGTGGGATCGATATGAATAAGGAACGTAAATAGAAGGCCACCAACAGAAGGTAAACCGACATGCAGTATGGTCATATGATATGGCAGAGCTTTGAACTGGGTGCCGCAATTATAAAGCCTTTCTGGCTAAATTATCATTATCCGTCTTATGTCTGGTCTAGAAAATAGTAGCTATTACAAAGCAGAATTAACAAGCAGCCTCCGAGCTCAGTTTCTAAAGCCATTGACTCAATTATTTTCAATTAGCTTTATTTTCGTGTCCTACTTTTTAATCAGCTGAGATATATGCTCCATGCTCGTGCAATTGAAGCAGAACACATTGTTATCGGCTCAGTCATGAGAGCGTGGTGTGGTCCTGGTGTCAGAAGTAGACGGTGCATCTTAGACAGTCTGTTTGGGTGTGTGTTAGTCTCTATTACCTACGTGTCAATCAGGAGTCTATTATATCCCACTTAGTGTGCCTCTGGGCTGTCCGTACACACACACACACACACACACACACACACACACACACACACACACACACACACACACACACACACACATACTGTATTATGTATACTCCATACAATGTGCCCAAGTGCAGGTACACCCATAGACTCACATAAACTAAACACTCACAGAAATAAAGAGGCAAAAACACAGTCTCTTTCACATACACACATGCACATGCACATGCACATGCACATGCACACACACACACACACACACACACACACACACACACACACACACACACACACACACAGGCACACACACACATAATGTATACACCTACACACACACACACCCACAGACAACTAAAGATAGGCCTGGAGGGGCATCACACACAAACACATAGAAGTATAAGTAAATAAACTCTTTTGATCCGAAATTTGGTCTCTGCATTTATCTCAATCCGTGAATTAGTGAAACACTCAGCACACAGTGAGGTGAAGCACACACTAATCCCGGCACACTGAGTTGCCTGCTACAACAGCAGCGCTCAGGGAGCAGTGAGGGGTTAGGTGCCTTGCTCAAGGGCACTTCAGCCGTTCCTACTGGTCAGGGTTCGAACCGGCAACCCTCCGGTTACAAGTCCGAAGCACTAACCAGTAGGCCATGGCTGCCCCTTGTACACACTTGTGCACACACAGAGAGACACAGAGACACACACACACATGCATGCACACAGACAGACTGAGAGACAGACCCAGCCAGACACTGCCAGGGCATGACTCTCTCTGGTGTCTCTGTTGTTCACACAGAAGAAGTTGGCTTGATGAGATCTTTGCCTGAGCTGTCAGGTGGAGGATCAGGACGAAACCCTTGACGGTGATCTTGTCAACACGCCACCCTTGTTCGCTCATTTAGTTGTTTGTTTGTTTGTTTGTTTTCCTGTCCCGCTTCTGAGTCACATCGCACAACAGAAATGTCAGAGGGAAGACACTAGAATTGAGTTACCGGTTGTAAGTCTACACACCACCGCGCTGCATCCATTAATGTCTGATTTGTGTTACTGCCAATACAGCAGCAGGTACAGTATCATGTTGGTTCACTGATTTCACTGAATCAAAACATGTTGGCAACGTCTCTCCCAGCAACATCTATTAAAAATCTCATAATAGATACCATGTATATATATATCAATGATAGATACTGTACAGTTACTCATAAACACTGGCTTGTGTTTTGTCAGAGAAAATAGTCTACAAATCCTTTTTACGGTGTAGACTATTACAATATTCCCCTCAGTATTTATTGGGGATGCATACTTCAGGGCAAGGATGACCATAGGTTCTAAATACATACCTAAAACCCTAATAGTAGGTTTTGCTCTGGTTTAAGTTCAGCTAGACACTTACAGTAGAACCCCACATGTAAGCTCTGCTCTTCTTCTCCTGCAGGGAGCCGCACTTATCCGGATGCTGGCCAACGTGATGGGTCAGGCGGTTTTTCAGAGGGGCCTGAATGTAAGTAACAGAATCCTCATAAGTCTTTTATTTCTCTCCCTCCATTCCTATCTGTCTCACCACATCACTCTCTTTCCTTCTCTCTCTCTCTCTCTCTCTCTCTCTCATTCTCACTCTCTCTCTCTCTCTCTCTCATTCTCACTCTCTCTCTCTCTCTCTCTCTCTCTCTCTCTCTCTCCCTCCCTCCCCCTGTGCTTGGCCCAGAAATGGGCAAAGTCGTTAGCTCTTAATTAAAGCTAATACACAATGAAATCCTCTCCAAACACATGCACACACCAAAAAAAAAACACTCTGGCATTCAGGACAACCACACTTCCATTTTATTTCACCATACTCTTGCACCCATGCATGTAAGCAAACCCACAGATCCCTATGGGGGAGAGCGCTTGAGGATTGTGCAACACAGGACGCGTGTTACTCATGCATGCATTAACATGTGTGCTGAGTCCTCTGCTACTGCCCAAGAGCTCAGCTCCCTGCTGAATTCCTGCCTGCCATTTTAAACTCAACGTTATTCTCATCCAAGTTTGAGTTACAAATGTCCGCTTACTTGCGCGGAAACCAACACGCACAATGTGATTTGTCAGATCCTGTTTTGTTTGCGTGTTTGCTTTTAAAATGGAGAACGCTTTTAAACCGAGTTGAGATTGGACTGTTTATAAAGGGAAATGGCTGTGCCCCCGTGTGTGTGTGTGTGTGTGTGTGTGTGTGTGTGTGTGTGTGTGTGTGTGTGTCTGTTTGTTTGTGTGTGCATCTGAAAGAGAGAGTGTGTGTTTATTTGTGTGTGTGTGTGTGTGTGTGTGTGTGTGTGTGTGTGTGTGTGTGTGTGTGTGTGTGTGTGCATAAACGGAGTCAAGTGGGAGCTCTGTGCATGGGCCGCCACTCTGTGGATTAGCGGTATCAAACAAAGGATAAGCCCTAATCTGGTTGCACACAACTTCAAACCAGGTTTCATGCTAACGCTCCGATTTGAATTAGTTAAGATGTAAATATAAGCCAAATTCAGTGTAAACACATTATGGAGCGGCAGGGTTGCTGGAACAGGTGCTACATTAGCCTGGCTGACAAAGGGCCATAAGTCTCTCTCTGTCTCTCTCTGTCTCTCCTTTCCAGATACTAATGGGCTTTTCTATTCATCTAAATTTGTTGAATGGCACAGCACAATAATGGAGAAAAATGTACTTATGGATTACTCACAGTAATGCTTTTCACAGAAGAATTTCTGTATTGTGTAACTTTCAGAAAAAGTTTTTATCACCGACCTACTTTGTCTCACCTCGTTCCTATGTTCTGAATGAGACATGAGGCACTGGGGCTAAGAACTAGGAGACTAAGAAATGGCTGCCGTAGGTCTTGGAAGATAGAGCCACTAAAACATTTATCCTGTAATACATGAAAATGTCTGAGCCCTCTAAAGTTGATAGTTCGTGCTGATGTTTTGGTGAGAGGGTTTGAGTGACACGAGGGAGAGCAGACTACCTCATGGTTTAATTTTACATCAACAGATTCTTTGTCACTTTGTCACGCTGTGAGCTCACGGGTTGAAATAGAGACTCATAAAATACTCATGTCAGGCATCCATTGTGGACTGTGTGTATGTCTGTGTGTCTTGCACATAAGTTTTTGTGTGTGTTTTTATGTTCATGTGTGTGTGTGTTTTAGAGTATGTGTGTGTTTATGTTTTAGTTATGTGTTGGTTGGGAGCTGTGTGTGTGTGTGTGAGTGTCTGTGTGTTTGTGTCTATATGACCGCATATCAAATCAAGATCTTTCTGTGAGTTCCTGTTCATCTCCAAACTGGAGGTAGGCCTGTGGATATTTAAACAAATGCCTCGTGTCTTTTCCTTTTAGTGTGAGGCTCTGCCTGTGGCAGTGAGAGGCATTGATCTGCGAGCGACTTCGTGTCATTAGTATTGAAAAGAGCCTGTCTGTTTCTTTTATTCCGATTTCTTTTTTTTGCCGAGTAGTGAGGGATGCCCAACATCGAGATCAATACGCAAACCAGCCTCTATCTCATGCTGTTACCCTCTCTCTCTCTCCCTCTCTTTCTCTTTCTCTTTCTCTCTCTCTCTCTCTCTCTCTTTCTTTCTCTCCCACTGTCATTCTTATCCTCACTGTCTCTTTCATTCTCTCTCTTTCTCTCTCTCTCTTTCTGTTGTTTCACTCAATAACTCTTTCTCCTAGTCTCTCACTCGCTCTGTTGTTCTCTCTCTCTCTCTCTGTCTTACTCTCTCTCTCTCTCTCATATCTATCTCTCCATCACTCTCTCATAAGACCTGCCCAGTCCTTCACCTGCTGGCGTTGTTAGTGTACGAGCCCATGATGGCTCAGAGAGAGCTGCAGAGACAGCTGATTATTCCGTGGACACAATATGGCTCAGCTCGGCGACGGACCTCCATTCCTCGTTCTCTGCTTTGGCCTGTTGGGCATTGATTTCTCAGTGGGGACACACACACACACACACAAACCCCCTCCAATGCACAGAGCTCACAAAGGCTGCTTTCTATCTCTTCTTACAGTATTCGATATCTCTCTCCACACTCTCTCTCTCGCTCCACAAACAGGCATCATCTGTACCCACACACACACACACACACACACACACACACACACACACACAAACACACACACAAACACACACACACACCCTATTCGCTAACACAAGCCTGCCTTACTCAGGCTGCCAAACAAAACAAATATGATTTCCCCCCTCTCCCCTGTGCTTGCTCACTCTCTCTTATCATTTTTCTGTATCACTATCTATCTCACACACACACACACACACCACACCACACCACACTTGTAAATACACAAACAGAATCACACCACCTCCTCCTACTGAGTTGTTCCTCTGTGGCTCCCGGGTATGCTGAGTTTTTTACATTTATTTTTTTAAGAGTTTCCGTCTGGCTGAACTTTATATTTCTGGGCCACCACTACAAAAGGTGCTCTCCATGCTCCACGCTTTGCACTTCACACTCCGATCTGCAGCACACACTTACACTTACGCCTCACCCCCGACACTCAGCATGGTGCCAAAACACTGCAGCTGAAGAATCTACAACCCGAGAGAGGAGACACGCACGCACGCACACACACACACACACACACACACACACACACACACACACACACACACACACACACACAGACACACACACACACACACACACACACACACACACACACACACACACACACACACACACACACAGACACCCCAAGCACACCCCTCAGTCCCGCTAAAGACTTCCGTGTCTCAGCCAACACTGAGGAAGTGAAGGAGGGAGAGAGAGCAGGGAGCACTAATTGAAAAATTAAAAGTGCATGAGAATGAGCTGAGCAGGGCTGGGCTGCTATGTGGGTTTGGGGCATATGAGAAGAAAACACAACATGCAAATGAAGTTGGAGGTTTTAATACATAGATAGATGAATGAATGGATGGATGGATGAATGGATGGATAGATGGACTGGAAGTCTGAATTTCCCTTTGAGATTAATAAAGTTTCCATCTATCTATCTATCTATCTATCTATCTATCTATCTATCTATCTATCTATCTCTATCTATCTATCTATCAGACTGAGAACTATCTGTGCATTCACCATATAATAATAGCCATAAAGTTTGGACAGAATGAGTTCTCACAGCCTTAAGTGCCTCCCTGTGTTCCACCCCCCTCCTCCCTCCTCCCTCCTCCCTCCCACTCCACTCCCACTCTAACCCACATAATTAGAGCCTACAGCCAGGACACACATAGCATAGCAGACGACTCCCTGGTGCCGGAACTGGGCCGGATGCAGACCCCATCTGGCCCAGAGAGTGCCCTTGATCAGGGCCTGAGCAAACAGAGAGGGCGTAAAATAAGCTCTCAGGCGAGAGAAGGAGAGAGCAAGAGAGTCGTGCCATGGTTGACTCCATGACCTCAATTATCTTGCTTCCCCCAAAGCGAGGGCGTCAGCCTGAGGAAGATGGCCTCGCCTGATAGGCTGAGGACGAGGGACAGGAAAGAAAAATGGAGGACTCATTAAGAAGAGATGGGGTGACAGAAGACTCCACGGGAGGGGAAAAAAGCAGAGCGATTTTGAAATATGAGTCTGATTCCCCACCTCTACACATTTAGACTGCTTTGGAACTTTTTATCAAAATGTCACGTCTAATGTCACAAAATGAGCCATTTATGTGAAAGTGTCACTGATGTGACAGCATCAAGATTACTGCCCTCCCCTTTGCAGGAAGAAAGCTGCACCAAGGCCCCACTGAAAAAATGATCGTGCCTTGCAGAAAAAGCACAAACTTCTATATCCTCTTTTCTTAGTTTGACATTATCCTTTGAATGCAATCAGGCACCCCAGAGTGCTTACTGCACAGAATCCATCAGGCCCGGGCACTTTTGTCAGCTTTTTGCAGATCCTTTCTTACCTGGAGACAGACAGAGCGGAAGGCTGCCGCCGGCTCATAATGTGTTCTGGACAGAGATGAAATGGACAGATATTCCTCAAAATTCAATTTTCGAACATTAGCCCAAGTACCTGTACATCTGTGGATGCTGTGGGGGATGGGGGGTGGGGGGGGAGTGCTAAACAAGCATAGTGGTTCTCTCTTACGATTCTTAGATATTTCTCTTTATATTTAGCTTTCATCTCTCTCATTCCCTCTCCCTTAGTTTTGTTCTGTGTCTTTCTCCTAACACATGTTTTCACATTTCATCAGACTTGCTATTTCTTGCAAATGCCTAATATGCAAATAAATGCTGCCTCTCGCCAGTCTACCTTAATCATCTGCGAATGACTTTTCCAAATGACTAATTGCATACGTTTACCTTTAAATCAGGGCGAGCAAAGCTTATTTTGGCGAGACTCGTTATCGAATATGAATTATTTATTCTCCATGCCAGCATCTCTGAAAAAGTCACCTCAGAGGCAATTACGCTGCGAGAGTAATCAATCTTTATTTCCAAGGTAAGCGAAGGGAGCGTGGCGTATCGTGAGACAAGGTTCGGATTTGATTGTCCTGTCGGCATAACAGGGTTTTGCAGGACTCCAAGCTATCTCAAAGCGTGTTATGAGGAAATATACAAATGTGAGAAAACAGCGCCAATTACTGTGGAAATGAATAACATTTTGTTGTCTTTCCCAGCGGATTACGAACAGGATTCATTCCTTTCTCCCCCCACCTTCCTCCATTTCTCTCCTACCTCCTACTCATCCCTCTCTCTCTCTCTCTCTCTCTCTCTCTCTATAAGTCTCTCCATCATTGTTGTTGGTTGTTTGTTTTTTGTTTGTTTTTTTGCACACGATGTAAAGACAATCTCTGCAAATGTATTAAGCTTCAGGTCAGAAAACAGAGAAAAACCGCGGTGGCAGCAGCAGAACTCATTAAAACATACATTCAGGCAAAGTACACTGTAGGAGAATAAAAAAAGAAAAGAAGCACAGACACAACAGCAATGGTGTGGCCAGGGGTGGTCCTGCGTCCACATGCAAATGATGCAAATGTATGCACAGCAGCATCCACCGCAGCAGTCTCCGCCAAACAGCTCATTTAAGGATCCCGTTCAGCTCAGCGCTTTCCTGATTGCCTTTGAAGATGAGCGTGAATGCAGTTCTCCTCCAAGAATAACTGCTTTGCTTTATCAACAGCTCCCCTCTTGTTTATGAGACAGCGGAGACTCCAAATAGTAACTCACCAAATATGATCACTGAGCATGCTACTGCTACTGCTTGTGTCCTCATTCTTGGGTCATACAGGATGCTGGGTGGCCTTGAATGACCCCCCCTCATCGAATGCACGTGTGTTTTTAACTCTTGTTGCTCTAAGCTGATCAGACGTGGTCGCGGTGAAGGTGATAGGGAGTGACAGGGAGGCAGTAGTGGGAAGGGGAACCTGCTGGCAGGGTTGCCAGAGGGCATGTAACTAACCACAGAAGGAGGGCTGGGTTGGTGAGCAGGCAGGGTGGTCCCTGAGGGTGAGGACAGGAGGCTAAAGATGAGTGGGAGGAGAGAAGAGGAAGTAGAGCAGAGAGAGTGTGAAAGAAAGAGTGAGATGCGGTGGCAGTGCTGAGAGACAGAGAGAGACTGAGAGAGCTTGGATGAATGCTGCCAATGGAAAGAGATACGAGATCAATTCTTTCCTAAATTCAGAGAAATGCATCCAGACCTTCGAAACTTTAAGGATCTAAGTCTAAGAATACTATTAGGAGAGGAACAAAAGAGTGCAAGAGTCGCAGCAAGATATATAGATGCTTGTCTTAAACAAAGGGAGTCACTTCATCAGTGAAGCACACAAAAAGTCAAATACACACACACACACACACACACACACACACACACATACGCACACACACTGCCGTTGCAGTAATGTATGATGCATGATGTTTTGTTTTATGTCTTTACACACTACTACGTACATGTATGCTTTGGCAATACAAATTGAATTTTTTTTGTCATGCCAATAAAGCTCAATTGAATTTAATTGAATTGACTGAGAGAGAGAGAATGAGAGAGAGGGAGAGAGACTGAGATAGAGAGAGACTGAGAGAGAGAGAGAGAGGGAGAGAGAGACAGAGAGAGAGAGAGAGCGAGAGAGAGACTGAGAGAGAGAGAGAGAGAGAGAGAGAGGGAGAGAGAGACTGAGAGAGAGAGCGAGAGAGAGGGAGAGAGAGACTGAGATAGAGAGAGAGATAGAGAGAGCGAGAGAGAGAGAGACAGAGAGAGAAATAGGAATGTGAGGATGAGGAAGAGGGACGAGTTTGCGTGTGCATCCGCACCAGCTGGAGCAGGAGAGCACAGGAGCCATGCTGGCCATGTTGGGTTGGGTCATGTTGCCACCACTGCCACTCAGGGCGACACCTGCCCACCTACTGACCTGCCCTGGGGCACAGAACACTGCCGCACAGACTGGCACACGTCTAGAGCTTCAGACACTGAACCCAAACCCAGCCGCAAAGACCCAGCACAGCAGCAGGCTTGGGGTGGGGGGGGGCTGAAGAGATGGTGGAAGTGGATGACTGAAAAGAGGAGAAGAGAAGATAAATGTATAGAGGATGAAAGATGGAGAGGAGAAGAGAAATAGAGGGATGGAATGTGGAAGTGGAGAAAGGAAAGGAAGAGGGGAGGAATGTATAGCCTTGTCTAGTTCTGCCTCCTCTAACTCAGTGGAGGGGAGTGGAGTGGAGTGGTGGCCTGATATGCCTCTTCTCTGCACGGGACCAAACGCCTGACAGCAAGGGAACACAAATAACTCCCCCCCCCCACCTTCTCTCTCTCTCTCTCTCTCTCTCTCTCTCTCTCTCTCTCTGTGCGCATGAACTGAGTGAGTGGGCGGAGCCGGAGCGTCTGTTTTCTCTTTCTTACCTTTTCTGTATTTTTTTTTTTTTTTCCTTTGTTGTTTGTTTGTCTTGTATGTTTTTGGGTTGGTAGGGTTTGGGGTTAGTGGAGTGCGTGTGTTTTTGTGGTTTTACCTGGGCGTCAGCTCCTGGTTTGGAGTATGGCTGCCTCAGGTAACACTAGGGGAAAGTTTGATTGTCTCACTCGGCGGCATGGTATAAAGATATCCTCTACCGCCAGCGTAGAAGAGTGTAGCCTGGCAGTAGGTGAAATGGTTGGGCATGACAAAGTTTTGTCTGCTGCTCGTATGAATCAAGCAATCGTTTTGTTCCTTGAGTCCGTGGAATTGGCCAACTTAGTGGTTGAACGCGGAGTAGAAATTGATGGTATTTTTAACTCAGTACTCCCTTTGTCTACCCCATCTAGGAAAGTAATCATTTCAAACATACCACCTTTCATTAGTGATGACATTCTTGTCCAGTCTCTATCCCGCTATGGCAAATTAGTTTCCCCGATCAAGAAGATCGCCATTTCCACGAAGTCTCCGCTTTTAAAGCATGTGGTATCTTTTAGGCGATATGTTTACATGGTTTTAAACAACAACACAGATGATCTTGATTTGACTTTGAATATCCAGGTCGACGATTTCAATTATGCCATATATGTCACAAGTAATCTGATGAGATGTTTTGGTTGTGGTTTGACGGGTCACCTAGTGCGTGCCTGTCCAGAAAAGTGCACCAACACTACCGCCAATGTCAATGGTCAAAATGAGAATACTGGGGAGGGACAGTCTGCCAGTGATGAGGGGCCCACAAATGGTGGAGAGGCTGGGGTGGATGGTGATCAGTCACCAGGGGAAGGTTCTTCCAATGCCGATGCACCTGAAGTTAGACCATCAGATCAGGATGTGTCTGATGAGACAGTAAGGAACGGGGAAGAGGGGGCCGAGGCTGAAGCTCCAGAATATAACGTTATGCATACTGATAACTCGCCGAATTCCAACGTACTAGATCTTTCGGAGGACGCTTGCGGGGAGGATAGTCAGATCTTGGAAGCAGAGGAAGTTCCCTTTAAAGTTCCAAAAGGTCTGAAGAGGGAAAGGGCTCGAGCTGAGTCTCATAGAAAGGTAAAAAAGAAAGATCTGGTTGTCGATGTTAATTCTACTGATGCAGAGAGCGAGGGGGAATTTTCTGATTGCAGCCTAAGGTGCAGTCTTCCCCAAAGCGGCTACACAGGACGCGAGTACACTGTGGATGACTTAAAAACGTTTCTGAAGCAGACTAAAAATGCTAGGTGTGTTCAAGTTGATGAATACTTTCCCGATGTTGAACAGTTCATCGCGAAAACGAAGCTGTATATGGCCGAAGGTAGCTTTACTAGGCAGGAGGTCTACCGTTTGAATAAATTTCTCACAAAACGTAGAGCTCTGTTGAACGCTGATAGCCAGTCCACCCCAGCCCCTGTTAATTCCCAATGAATATGTTCTTTTTTTGCACTTTTTCCTTTATACTTATGAGTGGGTTTCAAATTGCTTCGCTTAATTTGAATGGAGCAAGAGACCGCACAAAGAGGGCGATGCTTTTTGAAACAATTAAAGAAAAAGCTATTGATGTTGTCTTTGCGCAGGAAACCCATACTGACGCAAACAATAGCTCTGATTGGGCTTTGGAATTTGGGGGGTTATCGATCTTAAGTCATAATACCTCAACTAGTGGTGGTGTTGCTATTCTTTTTTCAGGTAGCTGTATCCCCTGTTCATATGAGGTTGATGAAATTGTTAAAGGTAGACTCTTGAGAGTCAGAGCTCAATATGAAAATACTTTTTTTGTTTTTGTGTGTGTCTATGCCCCAACGGTTGGGAGGGAGAGAATGATTTTCTTAAGTATCCTGGATGATCTGTTAAAGAATTGTGATTCTGGGGAGTGTTTACTTCTTGGTGGGGATTTCAACTGTACTGAGCTAGCTATTGACAGGAATCATGTAGAGCCTCATTTGCCATCACGTAGAAGGCTCATTGAGATAATGAAGTCCCACGACCTTTCTGATTTATGGAGGAACTTTCATATAAAGCAGAAACAGTACACATGGGTCCACTCAAATAATAACATATTATCTCTGGCAAGATTAGACAGGTTCTATACCTTTAAACATCAGTTCAGTTTTTTTAGAAGCTGTCTCATCCTGCCAGTAGGTTTTTCCGATCATAGTATGGTGCTTTGTAATTTTTTGTTAGTGCCACCAGATATAAAGAGCGCATACTGGCACTTTAACACTAGTCTTTTGAATGATGGTAAGTTTAGGGATGTTTTCAAGTTTTTCTGGAA
>NC_063211.1:10761640-10804140 GCF_017589495.1 Alosa alosa | reverse complement strand
TGTTGTGTGGCTGTAGGTTGCCTGAGCTGGGCTGAAGATAAAAGAAAAAGATAATATCTGAAGATCCACAAATCCACTGAATTGCTAACTCCAGTTGTGACCTGACCCACATTTGGCCCACTTTTGGCCCAGGGTTGCCAGATCAGTGCCAAACTTGCGCTGAATTCATCAACCTCAGCTGCTGTGTGGGTGAGAGTTGCCAGAGGCGTGTTGGGAATAATGTCAGTAAAAATCTAGTTGACCTTGCCCTGAACTGGTCCGGTATCACCAGGCCCAGCCAAGTTCTGGTCCGCATACAGACCAGTCCTTTATCTGCCTCAACTACCGCATGGGTGAAGGTTGACTGAGGTACACTGAAAGTAAAAAAAAAAGGGTCTGCTACTGGAAGCCTCTGACTGGTATCGACCCAGAAGTGCCGGTTCTGTAGCGGATCTGAGCCAGACAGGCAGCGGTCTCCACCGCTGCAGTGTGAAGGATGACAGAGGTGTGCTCGAGCAGGCTTGACATGTGTGGATAGATTAGTTTAATCCCCCATTAAAGCTCCATGAATTATTCAGGGGTCCTTGCATTTCTTTTTTTCTTTTCTCTCTCTCTCTCTCTCTCTCTCTCTCTCTCTCTCCCTTTTTTTTGGTGCCAGACCACGCTTGTGGTTAAAATGCTGCAGCAATCGACCGGGCATCTTAATGGATCTCCGTCTGTCTCTCACCCTCCTGTCAGTGCGTGTTTACGTGAGTGTTGGTGAGGCGAGATGAGATACCCCAGGGAGTGCTGGGATTGCTACAGGAATGGAAGGAAGGATGGAAGGGATTGGAAAGAAGGGATGGAAGGGGGAGGAGGAGGAGGAGGGGGTGAGGAGGAAGATAGGGGGAATGTGAGAATAAACGCATCTCTTTCTGTTACATTCAACAGCTGCAGATACAGCGCAGCAGTGGATTTTGTTAATGTATCGCGTGCGGTATTGTTTTTCTGCTGAACTTGCTGCTGCTGCCGCCGCAGTGGCGCCTGTTCTCTAATTCTGCTCCTCTCCTCTTCAGCGGGAGCGTAATTAACGCACGAGGACAATTCAGGGTGTGTTGGGAGCGAGGGGAGGGAGGGATTATTAGTGACTCCATCAGCAATGGCACCACATTTCGGCGTGGGTTCGACCCAAATCAGGCGAATCTGGTGAATGACTAAATGTAAATGTCAATGTAAAATCAGGCCCACTTCCAATTCCACTGTACAAGATGACTAAGCTACACATTTACTGTAAAATCAGGCCCACTTCCACTGTACAAGATGACTAAGCTACACATTTGCTACGGCTGTCTGAAAATCAGTACATTTACATGTATCATTTAGCAGATACAGGAAAGGAAGGAATCAATGTCAAAGATATTCCAGGTATCATCTGATGTTGTAACAACTGTTATCATTTTGTTGAATAAAAATGGTATAATAATGGACCTTTTTTCTCTCTGGTAGCTGCCAGAATGCACTTCTCTCTGCATTGATCAGGCCCATCCTGGAGTCTGAACAGTTTAAATATCAGGCGGCTTTTTGCCAGGCATGGAGTACCAACAGCTATCTCCCTGGCTTCTCACATTACTCTCCACACTTAAAGCTCGAGAGGCATTTCTCACTCCCATCACTGCTTCTGCCGCCACGCCACCTCGTCCTGGCTTACTAGAGAAGCCGCCGCCGGCGGCACTGCTAGTCTCCCTGGCGGGCAAAGCCCCCCCGTTTATGAGAAGACAAACTCTTAACGGGGTCATTCTAAAGAAAGCTGCTTTTAAAGGTATTGATATAAAAGCAGGGCAGCAAGGAGAGAGAGGGAGAGAGAGAGAGCGATGAAAAGAGAAAGCGAGCAAGAGAGACTGAGGGAGAGTTAGGGGGCAGAGAGAGAGAGAAATAAAGAAAAATAGTGAGGGCAAGAGAGTGAGAGACCATACATGAGAGAGAAAGAGAGAGGGTGAACGAGGGTGAGAGTGTGAACGAGTGTGAGAAACAAAGAGTGAGAGAGTAAATGAGAGAGAGAGAGAGAGAGAGAGAGAGAGGTGAAAGATGAGTGAGGGAGAGCAAGAGAGACAGACAGAGAGATGGAAATAGTGTGAAATGAGTGTAAATGAGACCGAACGAGAGATGGGTAGAGTGTGTGAGTGAAAAAGAGAGGGAGAGAGTGTGAGAGAGAAAAAGAGAGGGAGAGAGAGTAAGAAAGAGAAATGAAATGTGAGTGAGCCAGAGAGCGAGAACGAAAGAGAGTGAGCGAGCGTAAATGTGTGAGAGAGAGAGAGAGAGAGAGATAGAGAGTGGGAGAGAAAGAGAGAAAGGGAGGGAGGGAGAGAGAGAGCCTTCTGGGCTAAACAGAGGCTTTTGAGTGAGTCCCAGACAGGCGGTGGGCTTCAGGCAGGGATTTGCCCGCTAGTGAGAGGCGGTGCAGGGGGGCTTGGCGGAGACTCCCAGGCTACCGGGGGAAAGGAGGCTTACAGAGCCTCAGAGAGGCGTGGGGTACAGCATGCAGCAGTGGGGCAGTATTCAGGGCTGGGGCCAGACCAGAGACACGCGAGGGAAGGAAGGGGTAGGGAGAAGGGGTGGGGTGAGCGATGTGTGGAGTGCGCAGCGTAACTCCAACAGCTACTAACCAAACACTCTCTTTGACTGAGACATTCACATGTACACACATACATGTACACACATAAGCACAAAGACACACATGGACATTATGCTCTCACACACACACACACACACACACACACACACACACACACTATTTTTGCACACACACATTATAAACCATACAAAGTCTATTGTCAAGACACAAGCTCAACATCGCAAAGCAGAAAAAAAGCAGGGGAGAGGGGTGCAGGTTATTTATTCAGTTCTGGTATGCCTGCATTTTCTTTTTGTCCACACTCTGTAATATATTGCTGAGAGGAGCTGTCTAACAGAATAGAGTAGGCTGTATAATAGCCAGGTGATATTACTTGCATAGTACCCTATTGTCTCCCTCCCGTCTGTACTCCTCAGAGTGCCCCACTGCATTAATGGGCCGTGTAAAGCCTTGACTCCAGCACTTTTCCACAATGAAATTCAGAACGCAGCCAGATCGAGGCAGATCAACGCCAGATGTAGAGTGCATCTACCCATCACTTGGGTGCGTGTGGGATATATCAGCCGCTCCTGCATCATGGTGGAAAGAAACACTAACAAAGAATCAGTCCCGAGAACTCCCTCCATTTTGAGGCACTGAAAACCCAGGAGATGAACCCTGAAAAGAGTCCTCTGAGCCAGCTGGTACTGAAGCTAACTAACTCAATAACAACAACTAATACACATCAAGCTCAGTCCAGGTCTGTTTCCCAAACATCAATTAGAGTCAATGAAATAATGAATCAAGCAAAAGAAGAATATTTAGAACATTGGACAAACCAAATTACCACCCAAAGTAGAATGAATTGCTATCTGACCCTAAAAAGAGAATATGAATTGGCAGAGTATCTCATCTCTGTCAGAGATACAAAGCAGAGGCAAACCCTGACCAAGTACAGGCTCAGTGACCACAATCTAGCAGTAGTAACCTCGCTAACCTCCGGCACATTTCCAACAGCGTTCAAAATGGCCCGGGTAACACCGTTACTTAAGAAAGCTTCTCTCAACCCTGCTCAAGTCGAGAACTACCGCCCTGTCTCACTACTGCCTTTCCTATCCAAAGGCATTGAGCGAGCAGTCTCCAAACAGGTCTCTGACTTCCTTTCACAGAACAACCTTCTGGATCCAAATCAGTCTGGGTTCAAAAAAGCGGCCACTCTACCGAAACGGCTCTGTTGTCTGTAACAGAAGCCTTAAAAGAAGCCAGGGCGACCGCTTTCGGTCATCAGTACTCATTCTGCTTGACTTATCGGCTGCCTTTGACACGGTTAATCACCGTATCCTTCTCTCTATACTTCGCTGACATGGGAATCTCGGTTCTGCTCTCTCCTGGTTTGAATCCTACCTCACAGGGCGCTTCGTTTAGCGTATCATGGCTTGGTCAGCTATCTGCACCTCACCATCTCACCACAGGGGTCCCCAGGGCTCAGTGCTGGGCCCCCTCCTCTTTGCTATCTACACCACCTCCTTGGGACAGATTATCCGTTCGCCGCGGCTTCTCATACCACTGCTATGCAGGCGACACACAGCTCTATCTGTCCTTTCCACCTGACGACCCCCTGGTTTCAGCACGGATCTCGGATTGCCTTTCAGACATAGCTACATGGATGAAGGCACACCACCTCCAGCTGAACCTCTCAAAGACTGAACTGCTGGTCATCCCAGCTAAACCTACCATACACCACGACATCAACATCAAATTTGACTCCCTGTCTGTTTCACCGACCAGGACTGCAAGAAATCTAGGAGTTGTTCTTGACAACCAACTAAACTTCTCAGATCATGTTGCCTCAGTAAGCCCGGTCATGCCGTTTTGCACTCTACAACATACGGAAAATCAGGACTTACTTGACTCAAGATGCTACCCAACTTCTGGTTCAGGCAATAGTCATCTCACGATTCGACTACTGCAATGCCCTCCTGACAGGTCTCCCAGCCTGCGCCCAGTGAAACCACTTCAGATGATCCAGAAGCCTTGGTGGGCCCTGGTCTACAACCAACCCAAAAGGGCACATGTTACCCGCTGCTCATCCAGCTACACTGGCTACCTATGGCGGCCCGCATCAAATTCAAGTCTCTAACGCTTGCCTACAAAGTAGTCTCCGGCTCTGCTCCCACCTACTTGAATGCCCTCATACAGACTTACACTACCTCCAGACCGCTGCACTCCTCTGACGAGCGACGTCTAGCTCTACCACCGGTGCGCTCAAGCCAATCAAACTTTTCTCATCTGTTGTTCCTCGTTGGTGGAACACACTGCCAGTTCCTACAAGGGCAGGGACATCCTTTTCCACTTTCAAAAAAAACTCCTGAAGACCCAGCTCTTTAGAGAACATCTACTCTCATAGCAACACTTACAACAAGTCTTACTGATCCTAGCACTCACCAGCCGTTTTTAAACTGACAAGTAACTGTTAAAAACAGCACTCACATTGCCGACTTATTCTTACTGTACTCTAATGTTTTTTTAAACTGTCCTAAAATTGTGAGAATTGTTCTAAAACTTACTGTTTACCATGTTGTTAGTCGCTTTGGTTAAAAAGCGTCAGCCAAATGTAATGTAATGTAATGTAATGTATAAATGTTATACCTATATGCTGTTTGTCTATTTTCTTTTTTTGTTATTCTACTGTGTTATCTGTAACACTGGCTTTGGCAACACTGTATCTAAACAGTCATGCTAATAAAGCTCCTTTGAATTTGAATTTGAACACTTTATCAACTTTTATGGTGGTAGCTCTTTATGCTTGTGAGGTGGAATTTTTTTGTTTTGTTTTCTTTAAGTCTTAAAAAGTTTTTAGAGAGACAAAAGAGCCTGCTGTTAATTTCCGTAGCGTTTACACGGTTGAAGATTGCTTGGCAACTGTCAAGCAGTACTGAGCATGAGCAGTATTCATAACCGTGTAATGCCATTGAATCCATTTATTATTCATCACAAGAAGGTCGGAACAATAATAGTCCAAACTTTACTCTCAGTGTGTGTGTGTGTGTGTGTGTGTGTGTGTGTGTGTGTGTGTGTGTGTGTGTGTGTGTGTGTGTGTGTATATGTGTGTCTGTGTGTGTGTGCATGTGTTTGTATATCAGCGTAATCTTAACGGGGGAAAGCGAGAAGGGTGCAATTAAAAAGATAAATAGCTCATCGAATCCCCCTCTGACGGCAAAGCTTCTTGGGATGTTTAAACTGTTTTTCCAGTACTGCGCTAACAGACGGCTACCACTAATGACTGTGGTCTTGTCTAGATGCAAAACAATAGCACCTTTCACGCACAGCACACAACACACACACCTTTTTTTCCCCCTTTTGTGTCAGCTCCTCTTCAGTCAAAAAATTCTTGAAATGAAAGCCTCTCACCACTCATGCAAAAAGTAAATAGCTAAATGAAATTAGCGGTTGGAGGCGCTAATCGATTTCCCTCCCTCACCTGTGGAGATGCATGACTATCAGCGGGGTTGCACAATTACCAGTGCTAATTACATCATGCTCCCTCCGGTGCTCGCCTCTCCCTCTCTCCGCACCGCTTGTCTCCGCTAAAGCACACTTTACACAGCGTCAGGTAGTCTTCGCCAGCCAACATTGGCCAACACTGAAGTCTGAAGTGATTTGGGGAGATTAATATCATCCACGGGTGTTAATATCGCACACAGTGGGGAGAGAGAGAGACGGTGAGGTAGGGTTCACCCCCACAGCCTCTCTGACACTCTGACAGACAAACTCTCTCTTTGTGTCTGCCGGAGAGGGCGGCTTTGAAGCTGGAGCGCTCGACTCATTCAGTCAAGATTCTGTCTCGTAGGAGATGATGTCAGATCGAGGTCAGATCCAGGTCGCGGCAGAGCCGGTGTCCTTTTTGATTCTGACACCTTGATGGCTTCATTCTCATTTTGTGTTATCTGTGCTTCTGCTTCATGGGTGACTGCGACCCAACAGGCAGAGAAATAAGGGATGACCATCAGCTATCTGACCTGGTCACAAGAGAAAACACTGCAAGGCAAGACTGACACAGAGGCCAATGGAAAAATAATAACAATACTATTACCTCTGAAGTATAAGTGTGGACAGGTGTCCTTATGTGTAAGATGTGCAGTTAATGGTTAGATTATGTATTGTATCTTTAGGATGGGTGTTGTTTGGAATGACTTAGTAACTAGATTTAATGACCAATTTTATATTAACAATGAGCGGCTTCATGAAAGGTTGAAAGTTATGTTGAGCATTCAAGTTGTGGGTACTGTAGTTGCATTACTGCAACAATTCCGAAAACACTAGAGATTAGGTTAAAGGTTAAAGCTTAAAGAGAAAACATTGTACCCCTCTTCCCCACAAATGAGTCTTAATAAAACATTTGTCATGCTTTGGATAAAGCATCACAATATCCTTTTCAACCCTGTCTGACAAGCCAAAAATATTATTATGCATTTTTCATGCATTTTATTTTTTTATTTTGATGTTGATACATTGGTAGGCAACCCAGATATCCAAACATATACAAAGCACCAAAAAAGGGACAATTTCATAATATGCCCCAATAGGTTTGGGTCATTCTGTGATTTATGTGATTAACAAAAAGATCAAAGAAAAAAAAAAGAGTCAAAAGCAGAAGTCTCCTCTTTTTTTCTCCTAAAAGTGAAAGATGGTATTGAACCTCGTGACAGCACAAGCCGTCCAGAGACACACTTCTGTCCTACCCGTCTCTGACCCCCTCCCCCCTCACCCACCCCCAGCCCCGAGCCTCGCATGCCTCATTACACACCATCTAACACTGTCCTGGGCCGCTCTGAGGACCCGCGGCAGAAACACTCCCTGAAGCCAGATGATCGATGGAGCCATTGTAGGAGCAAGGGTACCAGCGGCCGCGTCCAAGAGTAGAGATAGAACATCGATTTGTAGCGGGAGGAGAGAGAGAGAGAGAGTGAGGAAGAAGAATATGAGACGAGTAGAAAAAAGAACAGAAGAGAGGAAGAAAGAGAGACGGGTATGAGGTTGAGACAGGGCCAGAGGGAGAATTTAGAGGGGTTATTGACCAGGAAAAAAAAAAGAGACATGCACGTAATTTCTCCCTAGTGAAGCTTAGGGTGCCTCAGCAGGCCAGACAGGAGGGGGTGGACAGGGAAGCTTCAGCAATTACAAAGTGGACTTTTTCAAAGTTTGATGTGTTGGTGCTGTGAGCGAGACCTTGGAGAATGCCACTACCATACCACCTACTGTATTCTCCTTCTGGAAGATCACCACTCAATTCAAATGGGTCCTTGGCAAAACCTTGAGTAAAAATGCTTTAAGTAGATATATTTTAATTTATTTTAGTCTCTGTTCAGTTCATTTTTTTATGATATCATCATCTATGGACTGACTATTCCATTATCTATGGCATGGCAATGCAAATATTATGCAGTATTTTAGAGCAGCTTATTAAAACTTGAATTCGTTGAACATTTTTGTGTACATTTCAGTCTCTGATCAGATATTCTTTAACCATATCATTGTCTATGGCATTAATTAGGGCATAGTCATCATCTATGGCAAGGCATGACACTGCAAACATTACGCAGCATTTTAGAGCACCTTATTAGTGCCTCCTCACTCCAGCATCCCCTTACACTCTTAGTGTGATGCCCAGACAGGATGTTGATGAATTCATTAGCATTGGAGCCACAGTTCCGCACTCTGGCCCTAACTTAGGCCACCTCATTAGTCTTTCGAGCGCTACCTTACAATGCTGTCTAATAAATCGAAGCCACTCTGTCCTCTGCTGGGGATAAATAGCTCTGCTTTTCCCGCCCATCTACTGAGTACAGTAATTTCAACTCATTCCATCAGTCTTGAGCTTGCTCTCTTTTCTCTCTCTCTCAAACGCTCCTTGGGATGAGAGATCACACTGCCCTAGATAGGTCCCCTGACAACAGCTGAGCCTACATGTGGCTCAGTACGGTTGTGTTGTTGTTGTTGTTGTGTTGTTTTTGTTGTTGTGTTGTTGTTGTTGTTGTTGTATCTAGCTACTCATGTCTTTTTCAGATTCATTTATGTATAAAATGTTTGACACGATGACAATAATTTCTACATCACTTTTGCAGTATATTTCCTGTTTCTTTATGCTGGATTGTCAATATTCTACATTTTTTATTTGTGTTTGATTATTTATTCATGTATTTTTGCTTGTTTATTGGTTCCTTAATTTCGATATGCCCAGTGTTTTCAAGAAAAGGAATAGCCTACTGTAGCTGAAACTATGCATTCAGTTTCCACCATCGTTGTCTTGTAGCAGACGTATTGCCTTCCAGCTATCTGTCTTCGCTAATGACTTTACTGATCACATCATTTCCATTTGCCTCCGTAAGGAACTCAGTAAGGGGGCACCACGTCAGCTTAATGTGCTTACAATGACCCAAGGTTGTCTTTGATCAGCTTCTCTTTAGCTTTTTCAAAGCGGGGTCTTTTGCCCTCTCCCTCCTGGTCCATCAATAGTGCAAGAGCGAGGGAGGGTCTCTCAGAGAAATATTTGTTTTCCCCGTACCAGCCCACTAGCAGGATCGATGTCTTCCCCCAGTGATATTTTGTGATTGGTTTCCCCCACATACCTTTCCACACCCCCAGTGCCAGGGAGCACTGTAACCGCTGAGGCATCGACCCTAGAGATCCAGGAGAGCGGTTAATTGATGCAATTAAATCATTAAGAACCAGGTCAGGGAGCTCACAGGCAGCTGGGTTTTTTTTTTTGTTTTGTCTTTTTATCTTCATGCTGATTAGACAGTTGAGAGTGACAGGGAATGGGTAGAGAGAGAGAGAGAGAGAGAGAGAGAGAGAGAGAGAGAGAGAGAGAGAGAGAGAGATGGGGGTGTGATCAAGAAATAACTGCCTGTCAGAATCAAATTGGGGTCCCCGGACATGGACCCATATGTGGTTGTTAAACTGCTGTTTGCACTGCACCCCCCCCCCCCCCCCCCCACTCTCTCAAATCTCAAACTCCCTGCACCACTCCCTCCCTGTAGTTTTTATCTCCCTCATATCTATAAAAGCATTAATTAACCAGCAGTGGGTTGTCCTCTTAGTCGACGGGGGCTTCCTGCTCCCAGCATGCATTGCGGGTTCCCTGCAGTAATCCAAGCTGGCAGGCGGCAGGCGTGGAGCACCTGGGTGCCAGGGCTTTTCTTGACAGGCGTTAATTTGTCTGGTGGGCAGCAGGGTGACGGCTGTCAGGCAGCATTTGGTGTCTGACCACCCACCTGCCCAGTAAGGGTCGGAGACAACCAGGCTTTGTGTCTAGCTCAGAAAGAGTTCATGAGAATATGGAGATGGTGCAGAATAGTTAGATGCCAATGTCAATTCAAGGTATATCGATGTCTGGTAATTGTTTTGGAAATTGTTTCATTCAATTCATATGCAAACATTTTGGTCCTACATGATGAATACTGACCACAGTCACTTTTTAATTGTTTGCAACATTTAAAGTTGAATTATGTCATGGCTAAGATGTCACAGCCAAACGCTTGTGACTGGGACCAGACTACAGCCCTGACTTTATCCATGTGTTCTTTTCCCCTGATCTTTTCATTTAGAAAATACAGTGCAGTAATGGGAGTGACGCACATGTCAACGTTAAGCAGCATAATGTGGAAAACTGGAAGAATTTTTAATTGAGAGAAATTCATTTTGAATGGATTTTGGTAATTAAAAGAAAAGTCATTTAACTGTTATCTAAAATAAGTAGATCTTAAATTATATTTGATCATTTAGAAAATGTTAGTGTGGGTTTACTTTAAATGGTCTGATGCAAACTAACTTCAATCACACATCTCTCTCTCCTTCTTCCTCTCTCTCTCTCTCTCTCTCTCTCTCTCTCTCTCTCTCTCTCTCTCTCTTTCTATGTCTCACACAGCTTCCAGTGGCACATCCCTTTAACATTAGCTGTGGGAAATTCCACTCACATATCCCCGGAAGCCATCATCTGGGTCTCCAATAAAACAGGTACAATACACACACACACACTCACACACACACACACACACACACACACACACACACACACACACACACACACACACACACACACACACACACACCACACACATCCCACCTAAATAAGCTGCACTTTGTGGTCCCCTAATATTGGATGCCATTATTTGCCTACGTGGTCCAAAAGCGTTTGATGTGTAGCCAGACAAATATTGTCTCCCATTTGTTCCTCTCGTAAGGAAATCAGCCTAATTTTCCTTGGCTCCATGATGCCTGCATGATGTGCATGATGTGAATTTGAACAGGAGCTCTGACATAATTAAATTCCGCTGTCAAGGGATTGGCTCAAATGAGGTGGAGAGGGATTGCTAGTGTCGTGAGGAGTCTTGCTCTCATTTCATTACGGTCCATTCTGCCCCCCAGTGACGTAGGGACAGGACTGGACAGAGTGTTTGCGGCTGCATATGGCTGTCACTGGTTTGGACGGGCATCCAGAAAGCTCCCGAATTCAATTTCTTGCAGAGGAGAATGGAGAGAGCGGAGGAGAGCTGGAGAAAGAGAGCTGGAGAGAGAGAGAGAAAGAAAGAGAGAGAAAGAAAGAGAGGCTCCATCCTCAATCCATTTAACATTTCCATTCTCCCGCTAACTCTCAGGAAAAGTGTCCTGTCATGGGAACAATACACCCCCACACACACACACACACACACACACACACACACACACACACCTCAGGCATGAGCGACTGGAGAAAAGGCAGCCAAAAAAAAAAAAAAAAAAACACAACATGGAAACCCACTGACTTGCGAAAGCGGGGCCATTTTAATATGTGCCCCACGCTTGCACACACATCACACACACAGACAGACACACACACACACACACACACATGCACGCTCAAAAGCCAATGATCCGTACAATGTGGTTGGTGATGCCTGTGCTTCTCGTCTCTCTCTCTCTCTGTCTCTTGTTCTCTCTCTTTCTCTCTCTCTCTCTCTGTATCTCTGTCTCTTGCTCTCTCTCTCTCTCTCTCTCTCTCTCTCTGTCTCTTGCTCTCTCTCTCCCTCTCTTTGTCTCTCTCTCTCCCCGTCCTCTGTTTTGTGATGCGCGCTGCAAATGGGCTTTGTCCTTCTTTAGCCAGCGCCGCTCAGCAGGTCCATTAGTTCTCCAACAGGAGGAGGAAGTGAAGGTTGCGATTCCCAGAGCTGATACGCACGGGGAAGCGAGCTGAGTGTGTTTAAGCAGAGGCCTGGGGGATGTGTGTGTGTGTGTGTGTGTGTGTGTGTGTGTGTGTGTGTGTACACAAGAGAAAAGCAGGGGATATATCTCCGGATCTTATGGTTTCTTGCCTCACAACACTCAGCCACCGTTTCAAACTGTGTTAAATTGTGTTTTGCTCACACACACACACACACACACACACAAACATTAGGGATATAGGTAGCACTGAGAACATACATCTTGTAAGGGATGTTCAACATGGCTGAAAAAGCAGCAATGGAAGGTGGGTTAGCAGATGTCAGGTTACACACGTTCCTTTAAACACATTTGTAGATCTTTACAAGTAATGATCATACACAAAACAAGCAAAACAACCTACCCTGCAGCAAGGACTTTATGGAGTCGATATACACAACAACAATTTAATTGTACAAAGGCTTGTTAGCTTAGAAAAGGGCATCGTAGATAAAGTTGTACCCATTTAAATCACAATGTAATCAGGTACCTTTATCCATGTAATCAATTTCCATTCCCTGATTTGATATGGCTTTTTGACCAAATAATGTCCTTGCCACAACATAATGTGTGAAATAGGAATTGTGAGCAATATTTCTGATCATGACTGCAAGTGTAAAATGGATGCGCACAGCTTAGCACAGTGGAGATGATTTACTGCACTAAGCTTTAGAATGATATCACCTGCTTGATGTGAACAGCAGTAGACTGGTCTGATATGAGGTTTATGCAAAATGGGTCCTGCAGCCTTTAGAGATCCATCACACACACACACACACACACCTGGGTAATGAACTATCTGACATGCCTGTAATGTCCCTGTGTCTCTCCCCGCCTTCACAGAGACACACAAAGTGGGCCAGATGGACGAGGAGACGTGGTTGCTTGGCAACATCAATCAGATGGGCTACTTCAGGGTGAACTACGACCTCCACAACTGGAGGCTGCTGATCGGGCAGCTCATGAACAATCACGCGGTAGGCTCTTTGTCTCTCCACGCTCTCTCCCCCCTCCTCTCCTCTCCTCTCCACTCCTCCTTCTCTCTCCCATCATCACCTATGAACCTCTGTCCATCCATCTTTCCTCTCGGCCTCCGTTTGACTCATCTTTCGCTTCACTCTTCTCCTCTATTTTCATCTCCTCTCCTTTCTTCTCCATTCCGCTTCTCCACCTCACCTATTCTCTCCTTACATCACCTCTGAAATTCCTTCTCTCCTCTCCTCTCCTCTCCTCCTCTCCCCTCCTCCTCTCCTCCTTTCCTCCTCTCCTCTCCTCTCCTCCTCTCCTCCCCTTTCCTCCTCTCCTCTCCTCTACTCCCCTCCTCTCCTCTCCTTTCCTCCTCTCCTCTCTCCTCTCCTCTCCTCTCCTCCTCTCCTCTCCCTCCCCTCCTCCTCTCCTCTCCTTTCCTCCTCTCCTCTCTGCTCCTCTCCGCTCCTCTCCTCTCCTTTCCTTTCATTTCCTCTCCTTTCCTCTCCTCTCCTCTCCTCTCTTCTCTGCTCCTCTCCGCTCCTCTCCACTCCTCTCCTCTCCTCTCCTCTCCTCTCCTCCTCTTTTCCTCTCCTCTCCCTTCTTTGACTCATCTTAGAGGAGGCCGTTGTCCTGCATGGCCTCCCCTCACAGCCTGTTCCTCACCTCCTCTAGTCTAACTCCCCTTCCGTCCTCCATACTTGCCTCTTGTGTGTTGATCTCCATCTTCCTCCGTCTCCATGTAATAGAGCCATAGCCCTGCCCATTATTTGTATGGCCTAATTCTCCTCCTGCCTCCTGCTTTGTGTCCTGCTGTGGTTTGCACACTCTCCCTCCTGGCTCTCTAACTCTCTCTCTCTCTCTCTCTCTCTCTCTCTCTCTCTCTCTCTCTCCCTCCCTCGTCTCTTGTCTCTCTGCAGATCATCTCCATTGGGAACCGGGCTGGCCTCATTGACGACGTCTTTAACCTGGCCAGGTGGGTCCACAGGCTCCGGCAAAGGCGCTCCTCTATCAGAGTGTCCCACATAAATACCAGACATTGACCTGAAAAAAAATGAAATGTCTGACAAAATTAAATCTCTCTGGTCAAATTGTCTGATGGAAATTGGCTAATAATCCCGTCCCCCTAAGCAATCTGAATTTGAGAATAAGCCTAAAATGTAAGCCAATATTAAAGCAAAACGTCCTCTGGTTATGTTTTTAAATTAACAGGCTCTACCGTTTGAAAGTTATTAAACAACACGCATAGCCTATGCTGCATTTCAAATAGAGCCTTGCGGCTTAAAGCGTCCATGTTAAACAACAAACAAATAGGTGAGACAGTTCAAACATGGCCAGGCCTAGGCAGAACTAGCCAAGCGTTTTTCAGAGGCCAGGCATAGCGATGGATGATGATAAATTGGTAACATCTGAAGCCTCAGATGTCGGTCAGCTCCACCACCACCAGATAAAAGCAGAAGTCTTCGGTATCTGTAGGAATCAGTGGCGTTGGAAGTGGAGCTGCGAAGTCGCGGCAGCTCAAGACACTGTCATTCTCGATGTAGACACACCCATGGTACACTGGACGTACAACTGTGTTCTGTACCCAAAGCATACAGTAGGCCCTATGCTTTCTCTGTCTATGGTCTGCAGGGTTAGG
Organism: Alosa alosa; assembly: GCF_017589495.1. Taxonomy (NCBI): domain Eukaryota; kingdom Metazoa; phylum Chordata; class Actinopteri; order Clupeiformes; family Clupeidae; genus Alosa; species Alosa alosa. The sequence goes on along the minus strand of NC_063211.1, from coordinate 10,789,729 downwards.
GCCTCCGCAGCGGGGAGATTGCTGGTCATGCGGATAATTTCGGCACAATCAAATGGTATCATTGAACCCCGGACCCGAAGAAAAAGAAACTACATTTCCCAGAATATTTCTTAATTTATTGTTATCAAATAAAAGAGGCATAGCATTAGGGGTAGTGGTGTGGCTCATTCGATTATTATTAGCATCTGTGTAAGTTAAACAGTTGAACCACTGGAATATAGCGTGGGTAGCAGCAACAAACAAGCGTAGCCTTTTTAAAACACGAAACAAAGTGGATTCTTGCTATCCATGAAAACATAGATACTGGATAGAACTTGTTAGGCATGTTTAAGTTAGGCTAATGAACATGTTGCATTCTATACAGCCTGATTATGTCATTCTTTAAGCTACACAGCTACACAGTTTTCTTAAGCTATACAGTTTTCTTCAACTTCACTAATTAAGAAGCGATAATAGGATATTTGACCAGCACATCATCAAAATGTCCGGAAAACGAAACCTCTGCCTGTCACTTTGACCGGCACCATTATTTGACCGGAAACTCTGCCCCACACACCCCCACACGCCCACCCCACCCCCCTCCCCTCCCCCCCACACACCCCCACCTCCCCACCCCCCAGTGGACATCCCAGGGTTCACTGGTGGTCAGAGCAGGGCAGCGTGGAGCCCCCTGGCAAGCGCTCCTCTGGGCACTCAGAAATAAGGAGTCTCTCTCTGAGGACGGTGGTTTGTGGGCTGAGTCCCTGAAGTCTGCGGCAGCTCAGATCTCATCCATTTGCTTTTGGTCATCCCCTTGCTCTCTCTCTCTCTCTCTCTCTCTCTCTCTCTCTCTCTCTCTCTCTCTCTCTCTCTCTCTCTCACTCTCTCTCTCACACACACACACACACACACACACACCACACACACACACACACACACACTCTTTTCATTCTCTCTTTTCTCTTTCTCTCTCTCTCACACACACACCTCAAACACACACACACTCTTTCATTCTCTCTTTCTCTCTCTTTCTCTCTCTCTCACACACACACACCCTCAAACACACACACACAAACTCTTTCGTCCTCCCTTTCTTTCTCTCTCATCTCACACACACTCAAACACACACACACTCTTTCATTCTCTCTTTCTCTCTCTCTCTCACACACAGACTCAAAACACACACACTCTTTCATTCTCTCTTTCTCTCTCTCACATACACACAGACTCAAACACACACACTCTTTCATTCTCTCTTTCTCTCTCTCTCTCACACACACTCAAACACTCACACACTCTTTCATTCTCTCTTTCTCTCTCTCACACACACAAACATACACACAACACACACACTCTTTCATTCTCTCTTTCTCTCTCTCACACACTCCTCAAACATACCTCTTTCATTTCTCTTTCTCTCAAACTCACACAACACACACACTCTTTCATTCTCTCTCTCTCTCTCACACACACTCAAACACTCACACAACACACTCTCTCTTTTTTTCTTTCTGTCTGTTTCTGTTTTCTTTACTTTCTTTTTATTGTCTTTCTATTCCTCCTTCTGTTCTTTATTTCACATTCTCATAACCCATCCTCACACTATCTCCTCACACTATCTCCTCACACTATCTCCTCACACTATCTCCTACATTACTAGCTCACTCTATCTCCACTATCTCCTATGGTGCTAGGAGGGGGTACAGCGGAAAGGGGATCTGAAAGAGTCATCCATTCATTGCATTAAATGCCAGCCTCTCCTCTAGGCCTTTCTCCTGCCTTTAGGTGCACAGCAACATCAATTCAGTTGAGGAGTGAGGGCAAGAAACCTATCACCTGTGGTTGTTTTTTTTTTTTTTTTTTCAAAAGTTTACTAAACAACTTAGATTGTAAATCTAACACACAGAGTTGGGCACTGATGAAGATTCAGGAAAATGTGATTTAATGTAGGTTAATCTTAGGTTGATCAGTGAAATGCCTGGGGTCTGGCTGGTTGAAATGATCCACCCTCCCCCACCACCCCGCCCGCCCGCCACCCTCCCTCCCTCCAGGAATGCATTGCAGACAGGCTGTGGCTGTCATGGTGGAATAGCTGCACTCAGTGCAATGTTGCCTGACTGTCAGCGGCGTGGTCTAATTTAGCGTAAAAGATGACACACTTGATGAAAACAAGTGTTTATTAATCCGCCGGCTTCTCCAGACTCCTCCGCTCTGTTCTCTCCACTGGACTCCCGCTGCCCGGGTCAGCACTGCCGATGTGATAGCTCTGTTAACATGTTGCGACTGAAGAGCGCTCAGATTGTTTGTAAATATTAATTTACATTTAGCAGACCATTTCCGTGAAAAAGTAAAGTCAGTGGAGACTGGGATGTTGTGGATGCTTCAACAACGCACACAGGGTATTTAACAACACACACAGGGTATTCAACAACACAGGGTATTTAGCGTGCACAAGGGTATTTAACAATGTAACAGCGCGGATATTTAACGGCACTGGGGTATTCAACAACACAGGTTATTTAACAAGCGCACGCACAGAATTGTTAACAAGCACACCAGGGTATTTAACAACACACAGGGTATTTAACAACGCACACAGGATATTTAACAACGCACACAGGGTATTTAACAACACACACAGGGTATTTAACAGCGCACACAGTGTATTCAACAACGCACACAGGTTATTTAACTTGCGCGCAGGGGTATTTAACGCCTTACAGGGTAGCTTTGTGCCATGCCTACCATTACTGCAACTTTCGGTTCAAATGGGTCCCTCTCTGTAGTTAGATCGCTGTTGTTATTCGTGACTTGTGACCTGCTAGATGCTAGATTTCTTTTTTTTAATAAACACTGCGTGTTGTTTGCATCAGCAACTATTGTTTACTCAAAGAGAATTCAATTAATTTGTAATGCAGACAGCATGTGTAAAGGTCACATTGTCATGCTGAAATGGATTGGAGGTCAAATCTGTATCTGGGCAAATCTGCCTGTACGAGATGTATCCATCACATGGATCCAAGTACAGGGGTGACTCCAGCGCAGACGTTTCGATTCTGAAAAGAAGAGAAAAACTCTCTCCGTTTGGCTTCAACACAGATTAATCTGCGGAGCCGTTCTTTCCGGAATGCTCCACAAATCTTCCCCTAATGGCCAAACAATTAACAGATAATTAAGATGGTAATGTCTATTGTTTTAGTTAGCCGGAGTCTGTCAGAACTAATGAGGGGAGCTGCCGTCTCCGAGGGAGTTTTGCTCCTGACAGTGCTCCTGCTCTTGCTCCTTCTCCTTACTCACCACCCACACTCCTCCAGGAGCACTCTTGGCCGCACACACACACACACACACACACACACACACACACACACACACACTCCTCCACGAGCACTCTGGGCCATATGACTGTATGCTTCACTGCTGAGCACAGCTGCTAACAACCAGCGTTGAACCAACGCATATGCATAGTAGATGAATGCATAGAGGCACGCACACACACACACACACACACACACACACACACACACAGAATATATGCACACACACACACACACACACACACACACACACACACATACACACACACACACACACACACACACACAGAGGCAAAGTCTCCCAGAGACACGCCTGTGCGTAAAACCAGACTCACACACAAGCAAACATCGTGAACAACCTGAGACATGTTCAAAAGCTTTAGGTGGCCACAACAAATGCAACCACACACACAGGCACACCTGCATGCATACGTATGCAAATGTACACACACACACACACACACACACACTCCTCCAGGAGCACTCTTGGCCGCACACACACACACACACACACACACACACACACACACACACATACACTCCTCCAGGAGCACTCTGGGCCATCTGACTGTATGCTTCACTGCTGAGCACAGCTGCTAACAACCAACGTTGATCATAACATTCATATGCATAGTAGATCAATGCATAGAGGCACGCACGACACACACACACACACACACACACACACAGAATATATATGCACGTGCACACACACACACACACACACCAAAGTCTCCCGGATTACCGCATACAATATGTGAAAACCAGACTCACACACAAGCAAACATGTGGAACAACCTGAGACATGTTCAAAAGCTTAGTGTACAAACAAATGCAACCACACACACAGGCACACCTGCATGCATCGATGCAAATGTACACACACACACACACACACAAACACACACACACAAAACACACACACACACTCTGAACATCTTTCCACATGTTGGAATTGAGGTTGGCACATGCAAACACACAGCAGTATACAAGTTTGAGTTGGCAAGACAGCACACACACACACACACACACACACACACACAAACACACACACACACACACACACACACACACACACACACACACTCACACTCCACCTCTCTTTCTCACACACACACACACACACACTAACTCACACACACACACACACACACACATGAAGACATCCAAACAAACACACACCATAAACACACACACACAAACACACACCATAGGGGCTTTAGATAACGAGGTCGAGGTGGCCACTCACATGTAAACACAGACACAAACACACGTATGTTCGCACACACACACACACACACACACACACACACACACAGACGCACGCACGCACACACACACACACTTACAGAAGTAAGTGTCCAATACAGATATGCTAATAATATTCTTTTATTTTTAATGAAAGCCCACCCCCTTGCTTTGAAAGGACTGAATTATTCAAACAGCCCAACGCAGGGATAAGATTACCCTGCAGGACATTGCAGCTGCAGGACATCCCCAGTCACATGGACCCGGCTGGGGTTGCCTGGGTGACCAGCGGATGCAAATGCAAAAGTTTGAGGAGAACGAGTGAGGCAGCTGGATAACTGGCAGCCCTGCTGGGCTGTCTCTTCAATCGCGGACGGAATGGAGACACAGCAGGAAAGGATGGAGATAGCATGATAGCATTGTAGCAAACGCACATACTTTGCTATTCTGGACATCTGGGTGGCGTGCTCCATTCCAAATGAGGTACGTAGTCGTGCCATGGTGCATGGATGGTGGGGTTTGCGAGACATGCTGAAACGCAAGGCCAGAAGCTTGCATGGGAATGTTCTCAATTGTTCTCAAGTCTCATTGCTGATCTACAGTGCGCAGTATGGCACACACATAGCCATGTTACTGCCTAAACTGATTTGGTTTGATTTAGTGGAAGGCCTCCACTGATCCACTAATGCAGACACACACCCACATACACACACACACATGCACCCACACCACACACACACACACGCACACAATATCAACCATTTGCATCTGAAAATAAAACATCCCAAAAGTGGTTGATTACATATTTTTTTTTTTTTTAAGTATATTTTTTTGGCCTTTTTATGCCTTTAATGATAGTGAAATTGGAGAGTGGCAGGAAGCGAATGGGAGGGATCCGGAAAGGACCATGGGGCGGGAATCGAACCCGGGTCGCCGGCGTACGGTACAGGTGCCCCAGCCAGTTGCGCCACAGCTGGGGCCTGATTACATCTTGATGTGAATGTTCATCATGCCCTTGAAATGACAAACATTCATTTCCAGTTCCCAGTAAATGCAGTGATGTCTTTTGTTTGTTTAGCTTGAGTTGGAAGATGGAAAGGTCAAGGAAAAGCATTAAAAATTGGATATTACTCATCGGCCTTATGAAAAGGCTGTGTGCCATCCTCTCTGTAATGATGGGCATTTCTGAAGATGAGCTTTTCTGAAGTAGAAGGAGCCTAATGACGATGACAGCCATGCTCTCTTCTCCAAAGAGAACAAAAAAAATGGTCTAACTAGTCTGACTAATGTTTACATCTGTAGCAGAGAGCCCTTCTCCGGTCTTTTAATTTTAAACAGAGGTGTTATCACTAAAGCAGTGCAAGTACTTGTTTGAAATGTGATAATGCAGTTTAATGGAGGCGTGGATGCCTTATTGTACTCTCTGAAGTGCAAAAAACACTAAACCAAATTCCATGAATAATAAAATCACACAACATTTTACTACTGAAATGTAATTAGATAGGGCGCACCAGGGCTGCTTTTCAAAGTGTACTTTGCTGTAATGTAGTAAGGCCTCACTGTTTTTAAAAAAGTATCTTGTTGTTGCTGTCGCTGACAATGCAGTCAATGAAATATGTAATACATAAAATGTCTGCAGAACTACTACCGGTAAATTGAAATGTAGTAATATTCATTGGCTTAGATTTCTGGTTAGAAATACAAAGTGTGTGTGTGTGTGTGTGTGTGTGTGTGTGTGTGGAGCTTGACTTTGCTGACACAGTATTTCTATATGTTTTTGACAGTTAATAGATGGTCACTGAATCTTTGTAAGGTAAAGTAAAGTAAAGTAACATAAGTAACCTGATGTAAAATGAGTGGGATTTAGCGGATGCTTATACTGTATCGGAACTCCCCCTATTACCGTCGGTCCCGTATTTCCACCGTCTTGCGTGTATGTGTCACTTAATATCCATTTCTATACAAAACAAGACGGCGGACTCCTAAAGAAACGCAAGCACCCACACCATAGGTGTATCTAAATTAGCTATGTACCAAAAATGACATTTTACAGTGACTCGAAGAGCTGTAAACAGTATTGTAAGGCTGCGTGTACACAACCACTTGGAGCTCCAGTGGAATTTTTATTTCATGACGAGAATTCTTGGTCTAACTGTTCATGTGCCGTTTAAACGGCGTAAATAGGCGACCCATCAGGCCAGCACTATAACTCCGAGCGTGGTAAAAAAAATCGGATATTTCAGGCAGTAAATGCTCCTGTTAAGAACCAAACCAGATTTTGTTCAAATCTACAGTACACACCTAGGCTACTGAAAAATGTAAGGTTCATTTAGAAAATGTTATTTTGAAGTGTTAAAAAACATTGTTGTTTTAGAATTTCTGAACAAAAGTGGTGATAATTGGGGGTGTTACGATATCCAGAGTGTCAGGGCCTCGCGACTCAGTTTTTTTTTAAATTTTTAAGTATATTTTCTTTGGCCTTTTTATGCCTTTAATGACAGGACAGTGGAGAATGACAGGAAGCGAGTGGGAGAGAGAGTTGTGGTGGGATCCGGAAAGGACCACGGGGCAAAAATTGAACCCGGGTCGCCGCCGTACGATGCAGGTGCCCCAGCCAGTCGTGCCACGGCCGGGGCCGCGACGTCAGTTTTAATGATGCCTCTACTGCTCCCCCACGCCTCTGTGGAGTGTCTGAAACAGTGTCAATTCTCCAGGAGCGTATAGTGTAGCACTTCCCATTGACATGCATGTTGTTCTTCTGCCCCTCGCAGGGCCGGGTTCCTGCCCCAGAACGTGCCCCTGCAGATCATCAGCTACCTGCCCCAGGAGAAGGAGTTCCTGCCCTGGCACGCGGCCAGCCGTGCCCTCTACCAGCTGGACAAGCTACTGGACCGCACCGAGGACTACAGCCTCTTTAGTGTAGGTGAACGTATCCCACGTGAGCCGAGCGCAGGTGTTCCTGACACAACAACTCTCAGGTCTTAGGGAGATGTAGCTACAGCTACAGGTTGCTCCAAGGTGCTTAGCACTCTATATATAATTAGGTAATTAATCAGTACACCTGATTGTATCCTAAATTAGTATAGATTGTAGACCTAGAACAAAGTAGAACAGGGTCCTATGTCTTCTTATATATGTGAAGAAGTTGTTATAGTTTGGATTGGTCTTAGGGCTTGGTTCAGAGATGTGAAACAATTTGTACTTCCACAAGATATATTACATTGTAACAAACATATCAACAGCATATTGGGTTTAAAACAATTACACTTGCATGCAGTAATTATACTGAGTCTGAGTCCTGTTGTTGTAGCTGCAGTCGTGATCCAGTACAGTATATCTTGGTAAGATTGGTGGGGGAAGAATAGGAGCAGCTTACATAAAGATGTTATCACGAGAGCTTGTTTGCAGCATAGCTTCCTATCAGGGAGAACTCTCGCTGTTGTGTCTGTTGAAATGTTGCAGACCTTGTTGCACAAAATTGTTTAAAAATGTTCAACCCAAAATATTGAGAGGGCACAGATGTTGAAAGCTTTTGTTGTTCTCTCCGATGGTGCATAAAGAGATTCAGTAGATGCTCTGCCTTGTTGGCGTGAATGCAGCCCCCTGGCTAGTTAATGCTTTCAGCATCCTAAGTAGATAACAGAGCCAGCTGGAAAGTTCACAGAATCAGAGCAGAGCAGAGGAGAGGCTATTACATCTGTGCTGTTGGTGGCACTGTGCACTGCCTGTCAGATGAGGGTTGAGTAACCTGCTCCTGCCTGTCAGATGAGGGTTGAGTAACCTGCTCCTGCCTGTTAGATGAGGGTTGAGTAACCTGCTCCTGCCTGTCAGATGAGGGTTGAGTAACCTGCTCCTGCCTGTCAGATGAGGATTGAGTAACCTGCTCCTACCTGTGAGGGAATGAGGAGTGAGGTTCATCCTCCCTGGCTCTTCATCTCCTCTGTCTGCTGGAGTGTTGTCCTTTCCACCTTTCCAGGTGCCTTTCATATCTCTCTCTCTCCCTCTCTATCTCTCTCTTTCTCTCTTCTCCATTTCTCTTTACTTCTATCATTTCTTCTATTTTGTTCATGGTATTTCTCTTCCTCACACTCTCACTCTTTCCTCCTTCCTTCCACCTCCTCTCTCTCTCTCTCTCTCTCTCTCTCTCTCTCTCTCTCTCTCTCTCTCTCTCTCTCTCTCTCTCTCTCTCTATCTCTTCCCTCTCTCTGAGAGAGGTGTGAAAGCCATGACTCAGTCACTGCTTCCCACAGGATTTCTGACTCACTCTTGCCCAGTCTACCCTAATGGAGGTCTCCTCTCACCTTTCACTGGAAAAGAATGTGTCGTGACTTCCTAAGTCCTCCCGCACTTCCGCGCCCATCAGCCGATAATGTTTGTTTGAGCCAAGTCCGCAGGAGAAGATGTTTTAGAGAGCGATAAAGGACATGTGCCTCGGAGTGGCCGGCCAGGTGTCTTGTCCAGAATGTTCGGCGCGTTTCTCCCCCGGCGCCTCGCCACTGCAGCTGTGAGCGTATTAATCCTGTGGCTCTGGCAGCGCACCAGGCGGCTGAATGCGGAGAGAATTAGCACAACAAACATGCGTAACACGAGCGCCACCACTACCCACCAACTTACCCAACATCTTGTTCTGCCAGGAGTCGGCGCTGAGTATAAGAAAGCACACTGTGTATGTGTGTGTGTGTGTGTGTGTGTGTGTGTGTGTGTGTGTGTGTGTGTGTGTATTTTCTCTGAGCCGTTTGCCACACATCATTTTTAATCATACTCTCCTCTCATAGAGGCACCGTGAAAGAATGTTGTCACAGTGATTTATCCATGGCATCACCTGCTGTGTTATTATAGGATGCAATTCAGAGGCTGCATGACAGTTTAGCCTATATGAAGCGCCTAATGATCTCATGCTCCTATTGTCCAGCTTTTACCCTACGACATTCAAAGAGGTGTGGATTTAGAGCACCAAATCATCGCTTTGAAATGTCCATAAAATGTAGTTGATTAAAATTTGACTATGACCTTTGCTGTCAACCAGATGTGGGTTGTGTCTCTGCTCGACACATTTTTCATTTTCATATATCCTGTACTCTTGTGTCTGTAATGTTTTGGTTACAGGACTATGTACTGAAACAAGTGGCTCCCAAGTATCATAAGCTGGGTTGGCCGACAACCTCCCCTGATGGTTCCTTCATGCAGGCTGCCTACCAGGCTGAGTATGTGGTGTCTCCACACCCTGTTCTTTTTACTTTTCACAAAGTTTGCGCTTTTCAAAATGCACAGGATATATGTGCTGTCTGCGTTTCTGCAGACCCCTAAAATAATGTACATCCTCTGTCTTTGTCTCTCACTTGTTTTTTTCCCCTCTCATACATTTCCCATTACACACACACACACACACACACACACACACACACACACACACACACACACACACACACACACATACCTATTCTCTCACTCACATACACGCACACACATACACACACACATCACGCACGCACGCACGCACGCACGCACGCACGCACACACACACACACACACACACACACACACACACACACACACATACCTATTCTCTCACTCACATACACGCACACACATACACACACGCATGCACGCACGCACGCACGCACGCACACACACACACACACACACACACACACACTCTATGTCACACACATACACACACTCTTTCTCCCCTCCTCTCTTCCTCTATCCCTCTGTCTGTCCATCATAGAGAGCTTCAGCGGGAGGTGATCATGCTGGCGTGTAGTTTCGGGAACAAAAACTGTCATCGCCAGGCTGTGTCTCTCATCTCAGACTGGATCTCCAGCAACAAGAACAGGTACAGATGGAGCGGTCACTCATAGCTCTCCCCTGCTCAAGCCTCTACACATGCTGCTTATGCAACCTGCACGCTCAGAATAGCATCCGCATGCAGAATGCATTTACAACATAAGAATACCAGAACCATACAGCATGCAATATGGACTGGTGTGCAACTTTCATATGCATTTCATTTCATATATTCATGACATACAGTAGGACTACTATGAAACTTGCATTTACAGCATAGGACCACTATACAACATTGTATGCATAACTTATAACACACTACCATGCAACATACATTTGTAATACGAAATCCCATGTGGCCAGCATTCATAATATACTGTGGCATGCAGATTGGATTCACCATATGGTGTGCTTTATAGGAGTATTATGTAGCTCGCATCTGCAGCAAGTTGGTGTCTTGTGGACAGCAACTCTCATGTTAACAGCACCCTACAGTCTTTATGATGTATCCTATAATTACTATTAGCCATATGTTAGACATTCCCTAGGATGTTCTTATGTTCAGTATTCTGAGTGAAACAATATATAAGGAAGCAGTATAGTCCTGCCAGGTATTCTATGGCTTGTGTGAAATGACATGGTTGTTGTGCCTTATTCACTCAGTCACTATGGAGGTTTCATTATGGGATGCCTCTGGCAGGAAGATCTGATCAATAGGGCCACTGCAGGAATTCTGCCAACATTTTGCGCGCTCAATGCCAAGTGTCCATGGAAACACTGTTTACTTGTCTAATTCCTCTCCTTTTTGCTCGTGGCGATGCTCGAGGTGGAATCGGTAATCCCCTGGCAAGTTTGCACTAGTTCTTATAGAGTAATGACAAAAGCGCTGCTCGGAGGATTGGAGGCGTTGGTCTGGGATTTTCAAAGTTTCAATTCCTGTGTTGCCCTTACGCATGCTCCGTAACAGCCTGTCAGCAAGAGGTCGGCTGCTTTACCTCTGTTTTCATACACAGACACATGTACACACACACACACATACACACACACACATACACACTCAAACACACACACACACACACACAGACACACACACACACACACACAACACACAAACACACACACACACACACACACACACACACACACACACTCACACACAGGCACATGCATACATTATACACAGACATACAGTACAGTGCAGATACACACATGCATACACACACACACACACACACACACACACACACACACACACACACACACACACACACACACACACACACACATCACACAGGCACATGCATACATTATACACAGACATACAGTGCAGATACACACATGCATACACACACACACACACACACACACACACACACACACACACACACACACACACACACACACACACACAGACATACAGTACAGATACACACATGCATACACACACACACACACACACACACACACACACACACACACACACACACACAAAGATCCTGTAACTGCACACACAGACATCCGTGTAGATATCTTGCACCTACAAATGATCACATACTCAGATGTCTGTGCTACACAAACATGTGTGACATGGATTCGAGCAAGCACCCCTGCCTTCTCCTTTACCTCAGTCTGATAGAGTCTCGCTGCATATTCTTCTCCCTAAGTGTTTGGAATGGAGACAGAGGAAAGAATTATGACAGGCACAAGTCAGTATTTGACACCACCATAACGAGCCTTGGAAAATGTCTTATTCTGTTTGGGGTGTTTGGTTACTCATGCTGCTTGGAGCGGTTTCCCAGACCTGTGCACTAGCGCTTGTGTTGATGGTGCTTGAGCGCATCCAAAGACAGATATTCTCTTGTGAACAACATGAAAAATGTTCTATTAAAATATTGAAGCCTCCATGGTGTGCAGCTGCTGCTAAAGTCAAAATGGTGATTGCGGTGACCCCCTTTTTGCTGGGAGGAAGCTGACAGGTCATTTAGGATTCTCAAACAATTAGTGTAACGTCAGTACCTCCTACGTCCCAGAATGCCCCTCTCTCTGGTGTACATCATACCCCCCTCCCCCTCTTACCCTTTAGTAAAATCCTCCATTTGATTCCAGAGTCCATAGTCAAGGACAAGTGCACAATAAAAGATAATGCCTTTGTCCTCTGCATTTATGGAGCAGTTGAGGAGAGGCCAGGGTGGACAGGAGGAGCGAGGGTATATAATGGCTGACAGTTAGCCTACGTTGTTATGGTCCTCTAAACGGTGCGTGCCGTGAGCATTTAACTGTGAAGAGCTTTTGACCATGTTCGGATGAGGTTTGAAGGAGACATTTGACAAGCAGACTCAAGTTGAGTTATTGCCGTGGCAGTTTAGTGGATAGAGTCTGGGTAAGACAGTCCACAGCCTCCTAGTTCATTTTCCAGATGTGTTTTTAGACTGGAGGTGACTGAGGCTAGACTGTTCCCAAAACCACTAGTCAGAGCCCAACAGTTAGCATTAGTTAGATGTGGCCCAATGGGTGATTCGGCTTCAGGACCACAGTGCTGTGGACAGCGTTATCATTTGTGTTGTGTGTTCAGCACTGTTGTTAATGGACAGCAACCCACTTCAACCAGGTTTAGGCCAAACCCTTTTTGCACTAGATTTTAGCCAAGTAAACTCCTATTACTCATACCTTGGATGGAAAGAAACCCTAGTGAAGCATTAAGGTTAAATACCACAGTGAAGCAGTGCAATTAACAAGTACCCAGTCATAGTACTCTGTGCCAAGCTACTGAGTCACTTGCTGTTACTATGCTAAGCAAAAATGCAATTTACTATAATGTTCTGCTACCTTTTATTATTTTGTTTCCTCTGTGCAGTTCTCACAGAGAGATTAATCTGAATATGATTGCAGTTCTGCTTTTGAATCTATCTTCATCTCTCCTTGTAGGTCAAGCATGCTTGATCCTCTACGTTTGAGTTTTCATCTGCGGACTTGTCTTGTGCGATAATGTCTTTGAGGTCACATAATGTTTTATTAATCCTCTCGGTCGGGGATGTAACTTCACCATTAATTTTTGTCACAGCGAGTCTCTTCCACCATATAATATATACGAAGAGAGTGTGAGAGAGAGAGAGAGAGAGAGAGAGAGAAAGAAAAGAAAGAAAGAAAGAAAGAGAGAGAAATCAAAGGCACATTGGGGGTTGCTGTGGCGCATGCAGCAGTATTTATACCACATTCAGATCCAAGTGGCCACTGGGACCTGGGTTTTATTTTGACCCCACCCTCTCTCTCTCTCTCTCTCTCTCTCTCTCTCTCTCTCTCTCTCTCTCTCTCTCTCTCTCTCTCTCTCTCTCTCTCTTCCACTCACTTCCTGCCATTCTTCACTTTCATATCTGTTTAAAGACAAAAATCCCCACTAATATATTCTCTGAAACACTGCACTGCATGAAGGTGTGCTGCTTTTTGATTGATTGTACTCAGCTAATCATAGCAAACCAAAGATATTGGCTACATGCATATAGCTTATGCAAATTTAACCCTGCTACAGAAATATATGTTGCATATTTTGATTTCATTTTCACATACTGCATATATAAGTCCCCTTCATACTGTCCGTGCTTTGTGTTGGACTCCCCAGATGGCTCAACTCGAAATCAGCAGAACTTTATCTGTCTGTGCAAACGGCCCAGGAAGCTCGGCCTGTGAATAGCTTCTGTCCTCCTGAGGGTTGAATGTCACCTACCTCCAGTCTTGTACAAATGTTCTGGCCACTGGCGTCCATTCCTAGCCTCCCTGGTGCAAAGCTCTTTAGTCAGAGCCAAAATGGAACATGAGCACGCAATAACTCCCTGCTTCATCCCCAGCCCCATATCAGATTACATCATTTGCCTATAGGGGACGTTTAGATAGCATGCAGCCCTAGTTTCTCTAAGGTATATATATATATATATATATATATATATATATATATATATATATATATATATATATATATATATATATATATATATATATATATATATGTATATACTCTATGCCATTAATGCACTGTATGTTGGCATGTATGCTCTGGAGGATGCCTATTTTAATTAGTCTTTTGTTACTTTGGGACAAAAATGAAGTCAGTTTGAAAAGTAGACAGATATGTAAACTCAGAAGTCAGTCACTCAGTATGTGAACTCTGAGGTCACCCACTAACACTATCACCATCTCGTGTAACTGGAAAATCCATTTTCAATCTCATATCTCATCCAGTGGAGTAAGAGCCACTTTTCAGCAAATACTACATTACCCAGCATTCCTCTGAGCCTCTCCTTATGTATCCCTCACCACCCTCATAAACTAACTTTAGGATGGCTCTGAGTAAAGGGACTAATTTAAGCAGAAAGAAATGCAAAAGATGTCAATTGTAGACAAACGTTTTTTTCTTCATCAGCCTTGTGTTGAAAAATGCTTTAAGAAAGCGAAATGAAATATTCATGAGGTCATATCATGATAACTTGAGCTCACCTCCAGTCAAGGCAAGACTGTAAATGTTTATCTTTAGATCTAGACCTGTTGCCAAGTGTTCGCCACCAGTGCCAGATGGTGTTTGGTAACTTTAGCATAGCTGTATGGATGTGGTGACCAGCAAAATAAAATAGCAAAGCTCTCCCAAGGTGACACGTCTTTCCTTAAGCATGTGCAAAGGGCTGTTGGACTGAAATGTTTATTGATTTTGTTTCTCTCTCATCGTGCAGGATCCCACCTAATGTCTTCTCTCTCTCTCTCTTCTCTCTCTCTCTCTCTCTCTCTCTTACTCTCTCATCGTGCAGGATCCCACCTAACGTGCGGGACATTGTGTACTGCACGGGTGTCTCGCTCATGGACGAGGACGTGTGGGAGTTCATCTGGATGAAGTTCCACTCCTCCACTGCCATCTCAGAGAAGAAGGTTCTTCTGGAGGCCTTGACCTGTAGTGACAACAGCTTCCTCCTCACCAGGCAAGAGCAACCCCCTCACTGTAAACTTTGAAAATATACACCTCCTAAAGTGGCTGTCCAAGATTTGAATCCATTAGTATTATGGTGGCACTAATTTGATTCTGACCGTTGGTCATTTCATGATCCCTCCCCATCTCTCTTATTTTTTTTTTTTTTAAAACACACACACTTAATGTTCCTGTAGGCTTCTAAGGCTAGAAAAGCTCCAAAATAAAGTAAGTGGGAAACCAGTGGACTTGAACTCAAATATCAACAATTATTTCTCAAGTACTGAGGACATTTTACTGAACACATAGTCCTTTAATATGGCCCACTTCGCTGAAGGCTTATTGATACCTTCCCCAGCTTAGAACACCAGAACGTTCTTCCCTTGAGTTTTTTTTTTTTTTTTCACCACTGTCAATCATACTTTGATTGCCCTAGCAACAGCCCCCAGTCTGTGTGGATGTGAATTGTGATGGATAATCCATTTCATCTAAATGAACTGAAATGCCTGCTGAGCTATTGAAAGGGAGTGAAGAGTTCATCATGCTCTAATGTGTATTTATTTATTTTAGCGGTTCTCACTTGCAGTGCATTGAGGATAAACACCTTTAGCAGTAGCATATGTGTGCTCTTGGTGTGTTAAACACGTGACATTTGTGCTGATCTAACAGTTTAGGTGAAGGAGAATATAAAACTGTAACAGTTACGTGTCTAAAATGTAACATGGTGTGCAGTTGTGTGCCATTATAATATCCAGTATATCTGTTGGGATTGGTCAAATATGATTGATCACATCCTTCTTGCCACCTAGTAGCCCCTAATTGTAGTTCTACTGATAATAATTGCTGGTGTCTCGCAATGCAATTTGGCACACACACACACACACACACACACACACACACACACACACACACACACACACACACACACAGGCACACATACACACACAAACATCCATCCATCCATCCATCCATCCTCACACTTGCAGGTACACACACATATACACCAATCCATTGTATTTTTAGAAGTTCCTCCACAGTGCCAGGCCCCACGGGTCTAACATCTCCATCTACTGTGAGACTGCATCCTGTTAGCAGCAAGAGGAATGAGCCGCACAAATAGGTCTGTTATCCAGAGAAAAGTTGACCCAGAAGGAACCCACCCTCTAGTAACCACCAACAGTGCAGCGTCTTTTTTTTTCTCTCTAAAATAAGTTTGGTCTGTTTTTGGGAAGGGTTCACTATGTCTACCAACCTAAGCTCATTGCTTGAACTTTTCCTCCTCATGCAACCTTCACATTAACCAATTATCATTAACCCATTAACATTGTCTGGTATATGCAACATTTTCCACCAGCCAATTGTGCAGTCACATGTAACTGCTGCTCTGTAATTGCTGCATATATCCTTTAGCCAGCAGGGGTCACTGTTGCAGCCACGAGGATATGATATCCAATCCGAATTCCTTTTCTAAGCACCCAATACATTTTAACCCTCAGTAGCACGTTTATCAACACTTCATTCTGAGGTACCATGGTAATGGTCTGGTGACATTTTTCCACTGCGCTTTCTCTCTTGGAGATTACCAACAGACATTATAAAGAGCACACATTAGATTCAATTTGCATTATCCAATATCCCTACTTATTCAGTTAACCTAATGCATCACATACTGTATATGTGACTCCACTCCACTCTCCCCCTTCCTGTAATGAAGCCTCGGTCTCGGTGCTTTCATTGGCTCCAGCAGAAACACACTTTGTTGGTTGTCCATCATGGTTAAGGGTTGTTTGGCTTCCCTGTCAAAGGCCACCGTATGTAATTATGCCTCATACGGCTTCGCCAATCAATTACTTAACTGTCAAAGGCAATTAGCCTGTCTGTCAGTTGTTGGGAATATAAGAGAGTCATAGTGTCAAGTCCTATAAAGGCTAAGTAGATGGGCTATGGGTATTTTTTTTATTTATGGTTAAAGAATGTTAAAAGCAGCATGACTAGTTTTGTGTTCTATACGAACTGTTTCAGTCTCATGTCACTAGCATCTTTGACATTGATGAGCATTTTTGTATGTGTGTTTGAGTGTAAGTGTGAGTATGCTTGTGTGTTTGAGTGTAAGTGTGAGTATGTCTTTGTGTACGTATGTGAATGTATGTGTATTTATGTGTGTGTGTGCGTCTGTGCTTGGGAGTATGCACTGTGAGTGTATGTGTGTGTCTGTCTGTGCATGCATTTCTGTGTTTTGTGTGTGTGTGTTTTGTGTGTGTGATGATGATTATTATTGTGTGTGTGTATTGTGTGTTATTGTGATGTGTGTGTGCGTGCGTGCGTGCGTGCGTGTGTGTGTGTGTACAGGTTTGTGAGGTGTGACAGTAGTACACACACACACACACACACACACACACACACACACACAAATGTACACACATGAGGTGACGACAGTCAGTACTGTGATAATTGGAGTCTCATATCTGCGAAAAGCATCTTGGCAAGAGAGTTGGTGAAGACACTTTGAGTTTGTCTTAAAGTATCTTCCACTTTCAAACATTCTGTGCAGTCTAATGATCATGAAATAAAACAGTCTCAGCAACTCATTGCGTCGAGCCCAAGGGTAAAACCTACAGTTTTTGTCAGTTGCTTTGCTGCATTTCTTCAATCATTAATGTTTACAAAACAGTAAGTGCATCTCTTGAAACAATTTGTGCAAACCGCACTACACAGTGGATCACATGCAAAAGCATGTCGCTTGCTTAAAACACGTTCATCTCAAAAGAACATATATATGCCAATCAACATGTCACTGTCATCAGAGTGACGCGTTCATGTGTCACTGCTATGAGTAAGTCAGTCAAAATGCTTAGCTATGTTCTCAATATAACTGATTACTCTGCAAGTTTTTTCTAATGAAAGGCTGCAGCATTTTTTGTGTTTCACCTTACTTTTACAGTACTGATTGTAGTGCAGTTTGTTACTGGAAAAAAGGCCAGTGTTTTACTGTACAGCCGTTCTTTTAAAAAAAAAAAAAAATAAAAAATTGAAAGGCAAAATTATACTTGACAGTACAGTATGTACTGACATAAACAATGACAAAGACTCTATTCAACAGAGCACCTGCTTAATGAATTTTGAGTGACATGACAAGAAATTGCATATCATATGAAACTGCACAAGCAGAGCTATCCAATGCTATAGGCAACGTTTTGTCCCCACCACTTTTCAAATCAAACCTTTTCCTTTGCTGGTCAATAAAAAAATAAAAGGTCCACACTCCAAGAATCTCAATGATTTGCAAGGGACCCATATGTTTTCAGAAATGTCCTGTTTCTAAGGTTTTTGTGGCACAGCAGACATCCACTCTGAAGACGTGGGCTCATTAGTGCTGTATAATATGCACACACACACACACACACACACACACACACACACTCACACACACACACGGACGGACGGACACACACGGACGGACGGACACACACACATACACACACACACTCACTCACACTCACACATACACACACACAAAACACACACAAACGTGCACAGACACACACACACACGCACTCACATGCACAAACACATGCAACACACACACACACACAGCCTCACATGCGCACACACACACACACACACACACACACACACACACACACACACACACACACATGCGCACATACACATACACACACACATGCACACATTCACACACATGGTTTGTCTCTGTGTTCTCAGAGGTGCTTTTCTGTTCCCATTTCCCACAGAAGGAAGTGTGGAATGAAGCAGGTCTCTGGTCTCTGTCTGTGTGCTAATGGAGTAACAGGTGGCCTCCTGCTGAGTTCCTGAGCGAGGCAGAGAGGCAGCTCAGTGAGCTTATCGATTTAAGCCGTGCCCGGATTTCACAGAACAATGTACAAGTCCCAAAATAAGAACCGAGCCTCAGATTAGATCAAAGTCTTTTTTTTTGTATTGTGATATTGTGTGTGTGTTATTATTGTGCATCTTTGCATGCGTGTGTGTGTGTGTCATTATTATTCGATGATGTATTGTAATGTGATATTAATATAAATATTATTGATATTTCAGTATTGAATGAAGAACACGCCATGGGTTCGTGAATAAAATGAAAAGGCTACGTCAGGTTCATTAAAAGTATTTTCTATGTGTGAAAGGCTTCAGAGTGTGTGGGTTACAGTTAACCGCGATAGTACCCAAATTTCAATAGCCACAGAATGGACTTAGTTTGGTATGTTTTAGGAATCATTAGCCTACATGCTTTAGGCTACATGGCCGCTGTCACCAGTTTTGCCAGTATTGCTACGGCAATACTACTTTTCAAAATAGTATTGCCTGGCAATACTAGTTTTCATACATGAGGTTACACTAATAAACAACGTCACAAACTGCTGCTGCGCTGCGGTTATTATCAAAGTGTTTTCCCCCATGCATTTAATCTACTGTCAGTGACTGACGCGAGAGAAGTGGGTTCTGTGTTGCTTTCATTTCAGTGACGGTGACTTGGCGAGAAAGCGGGCTCTGTGTTGTGTTGCGTTGCGCGCGTTAAATTTATTTTTTCATTGGCGTGCCCTGTCATTGCCCATCACATCTCTTCAGCATACTGCGCTTAAGCTATGGCAACTCTTCGTTGAAGTTTTACTGCACGAAAGTGGTGTTTAAATGGTGTTGCTAAGTAGGTGTTGTGCGTGTGTGTCGATCGCGTGTGTGTCGCAGCGTGCGTGTCCAATACTTATTATTATTATTATTATTGTCGCGTATTGTGTCGCAATGTATTAATTGTATTATTGTGTGTGTGTGTGTGGTGTGTGTGTGTGTGTGCATTGACATGTCAATGACATATGTGTGCATTAGGTATTGATATGCGTGTTATTGTGTGTGTGTCGCAATTGGCGTGCGTGCGTGTGTGTGTGTGTGTGTGTGTGTGTGTGTGTGTGTGTGTTCATATGTAGGATGGGGAAACAGTCTGGTGCGCCGGACCATTTGGCTGCGGAGCTCAGATAGATGAGCCCTTTGTCCTCAGTATTGATTTCTGCCCCATCGGCACCCTTGAACTAAACTGCATCCTTTGCCCCCTTTACGTATTTATTTACATTAATGCACTCTTGGAGAGGGTCAGCACAAGTGTGAATAAGATTTTCTGATAAATGAAGCTTAGGAATTCAGTGTGTGTGTGTGTGTGTGTGTGTGTGTGTGTGTGTGTGTGTGTGTGTGTGAGTGTGTGTGAGAGAGAGAGTTTGTGAGTGTTGGCATGTGTGTGTGTGTGTGTGTGTGTGTGTGTGTGTGTGTGTGTGTGTGTGTGAGTTTGTGAGTGTTGTATGTGTGTGTGTGTTGTGTGTGTGTGTGTGTGTGTGTGTGTGTGTGTGTGTGTGTGTGTGTGTGTGTGTGTGTGTGTGTGTGTGTGTGTGTGTGAGAGAGTTTGTGAGTGTTTGCATGTGTATGTGTGTGCATGCGTGAGTGTATATGTGTGAATCCAGCCCCATTCCCACACATATAAACAGACAAGTTGACGAAAGATCAGGGAGCGCCTCAGCATCTGTTCTCTCAGCAGGAGGTATTATTATTAACACACAGCCGTGAATTGTAGTAGGATGCTTTTTTTAATTAGTGTGACTGAGAAGAGAAAAAAGAACGAAAGAAAGACAAGTAAACAAAGCAAGGTGTGACTTTTATTATTAGTGCTGCATAATGTGCGTCAATGTTGACACACACACACACACACACACACACACACACACACACACACACTATCCCTCCAATAACACTCTCAGTATGTAAAGACATCATTGGTGTTCAAAGCAGGTGAGCATCCTGTCTTGTGTTTACCCAGAAGGCTCCTCTGTGCAACGTGTCATAGTGTCCCCTCGCTGAACCCAAATTAAACTAGATTCAGAGGAACCATGCGGTTCTGGGAAGGATGGGAAACGTGACCTAGAGAAAGAGCATTTGGTTCCACAAGACCAGCGTAAAGCAATTACCCTGCATGTAATTGCAAATTGGAAACTGGTTCACTGTGGCAGGCTGGTGTCATGTGGTGTAATGTATTTTTCCACCTTGTTTTCTCCCCTCTGTGTTAATCCCCTCTTGTTGTTTCCTCAACCTGCTTGACATTTTGCACAAAGGTGAGGGAGCTCCGCGTTTGACTTGGCCTCTTCTGGCACATTTATTTTGTAAAGAAGATGTGAAAAATTGAATTCCAGATCTACCATGCTACTCCAACCCCACACACACACACACAGTTTGATTGCCTTTGTCATACTGTAACCACAAAGCCTTGACACCGTTTCTGTGTGCTTTGACTCACCAGTTTGTGGTCCTCTGTCTTGTTTTCTAGGCTGCTGAACCTGTCTCTGAGCTCAGACCTGGTGCCAGATCAAGACGTCATCGACGTAATCATCAACGTGGGGAGGAACCCTCATGGGCGCCACCTGGCCTGGAGGTGCTTCCGAGAGAAGTGGGACATACTGAACGCCAGGTAACAAGCTCACTCAACACAACGTACCTCAGTCCGCACAACCAACACCTGTCAATGCTTTCCGAGTCCAGGCCTCTTCGTTATAAAGTCAACGCTGTAATATTGATAAAATACTCTTCATTATTCACCGGTTGTGTTTTAGCAGTCGTGTCTCAAAGTCATGTTGGGTTTATTGTATTAACTTGCGCCGAGCTTCATTGGTATTCTGTGATGTGGCGTTGTGACCTTTATACTTCTCCGTCTCAGTGTGTGTTTTTTTCTCCCCCTCGTCTCTCTCTGGTGCGCAGGTATGGCGAGGCCTTGTTCATGATCTCAAAACTAATCAGCGGAGTGACGGAGTTCCTCAACACCGAGGCCGAGCTCTCTGAGGTACGGTTCGCCAGACGACGTATGGCTGCCTATTGTCAGTCCATTCTTCTCTTCCGACGGGTTCTGGCCTTGGGGCGTATGTTTGTTTATTAACACCGCGGCAGGTGCTGTTCCCCGGGGCGTTCCCCCCCCCCCCACCCCGCCCCTCAAAAAGAAAATAATGATAATGTTGGTCATTATATAGGGGTCCTTGGAACGGCCACATGCATTATAGCACCCCTGGCTGTTCCTTACAAAAAGGTCCAGAAAGAGCCTATCAAGACGATTGACAGACCTCAGTCTCATTCCTCTATTTTTTGCCAATGGAAATGTTTTTCTTGCATTGTTTGCAGACCACTGTAGCTTCAAAAAATTATCCCTTTCTTGTGTTGTCCTTTTCACGTCTAACAGGCATATCTAATGTATAGGAGGATGCTAGGCATTTTTAAAAAAAAACTATTCAGTACTTATGACACCCTTACATGTGTGTCTGTCATAAAAGTCATGTGTGAAAACCTTCCATTGGACTGAGGGTTTTATAGTATTTCAGTATGTTTATGTGAAAGTCAATGCAGACTTAAAAGCCCTCTGCTGAGGTCAAAGCACCCTGAAGTAACACTCACCTCAGGCCTCCTGTTATAGATTCACTTCTGTGTCTATGTGTGAAATCCACTTCATGAATGATTGCTCGTTGGATGAAGGGTTGTTTTCTTTCACAGCCCAACATATTTAGTAAAGGGCTGAAATCTCGCTGCATCCTCAAAGAGCCTGTTGAACTTTGAGTGTTCACAAGCTTCAATTTTAATGTCAGTTTTTGTTTTGTTTCATAAAATTATAACCCGTCTACTCCTTTGATTTAAGCAAAAGGTAAAAATCATCAACACAGAGGGACCTGTAACAGTTCACACAGTAAATGCATATTTTATCAATGCTTATTCTTACCCAGAGAAAAATCATGGTAAATGAGTAGTACATTACTTTTGCTTTTATCTTTCCCTTTCAACACAGGGATGTGGGCTTTTGCTAGTAATTCTGTGGGACAGCACAGGGCTGTGATGTGATGCTCAGCCTCACTCAAGGGCTGTTTGAGACTGTGAGGCTGTACCTATTGCAAGGGGTCTTCTGAGATCATCTTTACGTTTACTACTTATACAAGGTTGTTTATGTATTCAGAGTCCACACCCCACTGAGGTCGTTTATATTCCATTTGTATTGCTCATTGATTCTCAAAGGTTTTGTCGCTAATTGGTAGCAGAAATTCTCTTTGCCTTTTTTTTTTTTGAAGAACAGAATTACACCAAAGCCAAAAAAGCCTTTATTTTTCTAACAAATAAACATCCATTTTCACTTCAATGATGAGGATAATCCCCACAACCACAAATACCTTTGTTATTTATTGAATGGTTTGCCAGGTGTGTTTGGTTGTTATATTTGTTAGATTTTTTTGTCTTTTTTGCATCCTCACTAGTGTCCTTGTTTCACTGTTGTCACCAGCATCATCATATTATGGTGCAGTGTATAGCACTACTGTTGTCACCAACATCATCATATTATGGTGCAGTGTATAGTACTACTGTTGTCACCAACATCATCATATTATGGTGCAGTGTATAGTACTACTGTTGTCACCAACATCATCATATTATGGTGCAGTGTATAGTACTACTGTTGTCACCAGCATCATCATATTATGGTGCAGTGTATAGTACTGCTGTCACCAGCATCATCATATTATGGTGCAGTGTATAGTATACTACTGTGTCCCGGATCGGTTCATCAGTAAAATGACCATTCCAGCAGATGTTCTTGTTGTTGGGGCAGCCATGGCCTACTGGTTAGCACTTCGGACTTGTAACCGGAGGGTTGCAGATTCGAACCCCGACCAGTAGGCACGGCTGAAGTGCCCTTGAGCAAGGCACCTAACCCCTCACTGCTCCCCAAGCGCTGCTGTTGTTGCAGGCAGCTCACTGCACCGGGATTAGTGTGTGCTTCACCTCACCTTGTGCTGAGTGTGTTTCACTAATTCACGGATTGGGATAAATGCAGAGACCAAATTTCCCTCACGGGATCAAAAGAGTGTATATACTTATACTTACTTACTTATATACTAAGCTAATAGCAAGGTCTTAAAGCACCAATTCATCAGCCAGTTGTTTAAATTGAACATTTTAAAAGGTGTCTCCAAATAGTCAAATTGGAGTGTGTGTGGAGGGATGTACCCGTGTGTCTGTGGGTGTTTGGGGGGTGTACCTGTGTGTTTGTGTGTGTGTGTGTGTGTGTGGGGGGGGGGGGGGGTTGTGTGTGTGTGTGTGTGGAGGGGATAGTGGTGTGTGTGTGGGGTGTGTGTGTGTGTGTGTGTGTGCTAGTATGTGAGTGTGTGATTGGGTGTGTGTGTGTGTGTGTGGGGGGTGTAATGGTGTGTCGGTGTATGGGGGATGTAATGTGGTGTGTGTATTGAGGGGGTGTACCTGTTTGTGTGTGTGTGTGTGTATGTGTGGAGGGGTCAATGGTGTATGTGTGTGGGGGTACATGTATGTGGGTTGAGTTTGGCCCCATGAGACTGTTACGACCCTAGGGATGTGTTCAAACAAAACAAAAAGATGACAGTCGAGAGGAGAGGAAGCCCATCTGCGCTTGGAACCGAGGCCTTCAAATACAGGTGCTCATCAGGGCAATACCAAACACCTGCACATCTCGGGCAACCTGCTTCACACAGAGACAGACAAACATGAGCGCAAGTGGGCGGGGCCAGTGGAGACCTGGCAGGGTCGTAACAAGACCAATATACAAAAAACGGTTCTGGAGATATTCACAGAAAACTGTGTCCGCCCTACCCACTTTTTGGGGGGTCTAGTGCCGTGGGCAGGGGGCAAATCAAATCTGTTTAGATGGCAAAAAAAAAACTGGCTAATCATTTGCTAGCACGGCGGTCATAATAAAGCAAAACAACTGGAACAATTGAAGTTACAGAATGACATATTTATAAAATTAAGAATGTAAAATAGATATGAGCAACATCTGACAAGTCTTTAGAACAGCAAAGTGATGCTCTCTCTCTCTCTCCCTCTTTCTCTCTTTCTGTCCATCTCCTAAGTTGAAGGACTTCATCCATACCAGCAGTGGAGGGGGTGCGGTGGCAGCTTTCGCCCGCGCTGTGGAGATCGTGGAGGCCAATGTCAAGTGGCACCGGC
Organism: Alosa alosa; assembly: GCF_017589495.1. NCBI lineage: Eukaryota > Metazoa > Chordata > Actinopteri > Clupeiformes > Clupeidae > Alosa > Alosa alosa. The sequence goes on along the minus strand of NC_063211.1, from coordinate 10,764,436 downwards.
TCTATGAGCGGCAGTTTTATCAGTGGCTTCGCAAATCCCCCAACGGCTAACACCACAGCCGCCAAGACCTAGTTATAGCATGGGATATCTCCAACGTATTTATAGGCCAATACAGCCAAGGGGTGGCGAAAAGGAATCAATTTGGGACAGAAAATAGACAAATATGACTTGTTCCTCCCTCCCAACCTCACCCCCCACACATAAGCAGCATAAATTCAGGATTGGGACCAGTTGAAAGAAAAAGATGAAGGAGTTTGACTCTGACGTCAACACAATCTAACAAGTGTTAGCCAAACTGTTTGATTTTCTAAAGAAGATATTATTGCATGGTGTTCATTTTTGCAGTTAATTTTATTGTTTTTTTTTTAATTGATTTATGTTTTTGCATGGGATTCATGACCCAATTGGTTGTCCAGCTTCTTGACCTATGACCCTTACAGAGACTGATGAAACTCAGATTACCTCTGTCGCCTAAAATAATAAATAAAGTGATCAACAAAACCAACCCAACAAACATTGGATGAAGAAATTGGAAATCTGAAGAAACTGCAGAAGAGGACAGCACAATGTTACTTGTGACAAGCACAACTGGTCTGTATTGGCAATCAGTCGATTGATTGTGATTTAAGAGAGGTGCAGAGATGGACTAAGTTCTGACGGTTATATAAATATATATATATATATAAATATACACATATAAACTTACTGTTGAAGCCTCTCCTTTCTCCTCAAGCCATCCACATGAACTGTGAAAAGGGGCATTTTGTGCCAAGGCAGATTATTGTGGAAAAACAGAGGGCAGATTGTGCCAGGGCAGGTTATGTTGATTGTTGTGTGTGTGTGTGTGTGTGCTTGTGTAACGTGTATTAGACAATTTCCTCCTGCATCGTACGACTCTCCGAAGAATAACACAGCGCCCTCAGCCTAAGGGGGAGAGGCATTAACCTGAAGTGTTTTTGTTTTTATTTTGTTGTTTGATTCAACAAAGGTGTTTAACGAGAGAAGAAAAAAAGAGAGGTTAATCTTTGACGGTGTTGGTCATGTTATCACACGTTTATTTGTATGATTTGTTCTCCTTGTTCCAGTGTTGCGCTTGCTGCTGCGTCGTCCTTGGGTAGAACCGTGTAGTTGTGTGAGTGGTGTATCAGTAGCCCAGGGGTTTTGTGGGGCTTGGTCAATGCTGTGCTAAGGAGCAAAGGTTCTGTTCAGCTTGGGCACCGGTTCTGTTCATTCTATATTTTGTAAACATGTTAACTAGCAACATGGATTTTATAAACATATATGAAACACATGGATTTTTTTCCCTTTTTTTCAGTGAACATGTTCAGTACTACTGAAATTACCAAACGCTCCATACATACTCCACACTAACACCCCAGCCACTAACAGAGCAGGTACTGAGGAACCCGTCTGATTGAGCTCTTGTGTGACTAGGGCAGATGTGCGTTGTGTATATCGTATGTGTATAAACTGGGGGGACTAGCTGCTGAGGGCCTCTATGCTCTATTTAATAAATCCAATGCTATTCATAGCCCTTATTAAGTCCTTTATTCGAAGTAGACCTCAAGTTCCACCCCTCTCCCGTCTCCTCCTTTCATGTTGTGTTTGGACATAAAGAGATTTTTTTTCTAATTCAGAGATTATCCTCTGTATTTTGAGCAGAGCAGCTATGGGGTTTTCATGCTGACAATAAATTATTTTGTACAGTAATGTACCCCCTGTATCTGTGTCTATTCATTATGTGGTTTATTATTCAAGAAGAGACCAGGCAATGTCTCTGTTCTGAGTCTATAAGACTTTTAGAGAGATCAGATTTATTAGAAATAATTGTGAGGCCTCAACACAGTCTTTGAAAGGCTAGTATTTTTTTTTCTATATGTGCCAATATTCTGACCTTGTGACATTGTGAGTGATCAAGATAACTAATTTGTGTGTCTTTTGCACAGCAACTCATCAGATGAGTATAGTATACAAGTAAGAGCATAGTATGACCTTACCATATTGCCAACTGCCAACTATTGTGATTACTTTTGGGTAAATGCTATCACAATGTACATAAAAGAAAATTTGTTTTCTACCAACCATTTGATGTTTTCCAGTTCTCTGCTAAGGTGCTTTATTTGCTTTCTACCCATTCCAACTGTTGAAATTTTGCTATTCTCTGCTAAGGTGCTTCAGACCAGAAGAACATTCAACTGCTGAAACAAACAGAAACTCCAGACCAAAACTGAGTCACTTCCTGTGGGGAAAAGGATAAGCCCCCTGGGGAGACAGCAGTAGCACCTCCTAGAGTTAAAAAAAGAAAAGGTGCATGCAGAAAAAATAACCCGCCACGCGTGTGGCATGAGTATGCGACAGAGACGTGACATCACTACATTTAACAGCGCTCTTATCACGCTGAGAATGCTGGGATAGGAAAAGGCGCACACCGAGACGCCTGATATTTTAGGAGTGACATTTACAAACAAATGTCAGACTAGCTCACTCCTTCACCCACCTGAATCAGCAAGAGCCCAGATAGCTGTAATGGGTGTCTATTATGAGCCTGATTCAGAGGGTATAAGGGAATGCATTAATGGGACAGTTCATTACTGTTAAGTGCAGATCAATCAAGGCTTAATTCTGGGTTTGAAGTAAAAATGTAGGGTCTGGGCACTCACCGTTCGCAGCGCTCAGTCCGAGGGGCGGGATAATCGGTTGTCTTTCAAATTCCCTCTGCACGCAATAGGACAGCGCTGAGTCCCATGCATTTTCCCACTAGCGGAGCTAGTTGGCTAATTCAAACTTTTGCCATCT
>NC_063211.1:10621640-10759140 GCF_017589495.1 Alosa alosa | reverse complement strand
TATTTACTGTCTCTCTCTCTCTCTCTCTCTCTCTCTCTCTCTCTCTCTCTCTCTCTGTCTCTCTTTCTCTCATTCGCTTTATCTTTCCTTATTTCCTTATTGGGGATCTTTTTTCATCCACTATCTTTCTACCCTATCATTCTCTCTCTCTCTCTCTCTCTCTCTCTCTCTCTCTCTCTCTCTCTCTCTCTCTCTCTCTCTTTTCTCTCTCTCTGTCTTACCTTCACCTTCTTACCTTCACCCACAGCTCTCATCCATGGTTCTTGAATAAATAGTCCTGCAGCAAAACACGAGAATTTCTTCAAAAAAAGGTTGGAGTATCCCATGGATGGGTTCCTAATTGAGGCCTCAGGGTCTGTCTGGTGTGTCTGTGTGTGTGTGTGTGTGTGTTTAGCCATCAGGTTTTAGCCCAAGAGGTGGGATACAATAAGCTAACAGCATTCCATGGGGCATCAAGAGAGAAAAAATGCATAGGTTTCCATTTAAATTTTTATATGAAAGAAAGAAGAAAGAGAGAGAGAGAGAGAGAGAGAGAGATTATTGTAGATCTGCATGCCCAACTCCGTCCTGGCCTTGAGCTGCTTTCGTACACACCGAACTTGCACAATAATGGAAGGCAATGTCCTGTTGGCCATTCCTCAGCTCGGGGGAAACCATTGATACACAGTAATACATGTTTCAGGGTATTTTTGTGGAGTCCAAAGTGGACTCCTCAGCTCTGAGACTGATAGGAGCAGGGGAGAGACATCAGCAGTGCAACCATTTGTGCATTTGTGCTGACGACAGTGCCAGAGACATGAAAGTAGGACCCATACATGACAAGGTGGGAAGGTGTGTGTGTGTTAATGTGAGATTTTCTTGATGTGTGTCTGAGTGTTTGTGTGTCTGAGTGTTTGTGTGTGTGTGTGTGTGTATATATAATTGAGTGTGACAACATGCATCAAAGGAACATATGAAACCCATCATGCTTGTTTCTCTGCTGTGTTTGGGATATGCTCTCTCAGGCGCACAAGGCCCTGAGCAGAGATCAATAGCCTCTGTGATGTCCTCCTCCTCCTCTCTTCTGCCCTCCTCCTCCTCCTCCTCCTAGTCCTCTTTCTGGTCCTCTTCCTCCTCCTAGTCCTCTTCCTGGTCCTCCTCTTCCGCCCTCCTCCTCCTCCTCCTAGTCCTCTTTCTGGTCCTCTTCCTCCTGCACGTGGATGCTGGGGCTTTTCATACACATGTACTTTTTGAATACAGGCATACACACACACGCGAGCCAGGCGTGAGCGTTGTTCTACTTTGATGTTGAGTGGTTTGTTGCGCGATTAGTGCCTAAGCTCTATATACTCTATACACTACTCACAAAAAGTCAGGGATATACGGCTTTCGGGTGAAATTTCAGAATGAACTTAAAATCCACTATAACTTTTACAGGTGAACTTAATGTGACCTTCTCTAAACTTTTGAATGTGCATGTCCAACAATTCAATGTTTCACTACGTTCTGAACTGAAACATTACATTTCACCAGAAAGCCAGATATCCCTAACTTTTTGTGAGTTGTGTATATCTCGTTGAATACTCACGTTGACTAACGTATTGCAGATGGATGGATGGATGGATGAAAGCCTCATAGCGGATCCTCCTACAGGCCCGACGGATTCCCCACAATGCATTGGGTCCGTGAGTAAACAACAATTCACCTGCACATTCCCTTTGCTCGCCTTTTAATTCAGAACAGCCTCTTCTCCATCACTACAATCTTGCCCCGCAACACAAACACGCAAACCCAAACACGCAAACCTAAACACGCAAACCCAAACACACACCAACTGCCTCATGCAAGTATGTATGTGAAAATCCTGTCAAGCCATTCCATGATGTTACATCTGAGTGAACTTCTCACCAATTAAACACTCAACTATGGATGAACTCATGGATGGATTCAAATGAACATGCTCAACATACTTTTGCACTCATGAAATGATGCATAGCTACACAGGAGAGAAGTCATTCAGGGATTGATGTAATGTTTGACCAACTGTCAAATATTTGGCATGCATGAGATGGTGCATACATTTTAGGTATGCTGGTATTCTCCTTACAAGCTACTTTTGAAAGGGCGGTTTACAGATTCATCAGTACACCAATTGATAGGTACTGTAGAGATAGTATTACAGTTTTTCTCGATTGCTTTTACCTGCTTAAGTAAACTGGAACCCACTTGGTCTTCATGACTACTTTCTTTGCACAGCAGAAGTCATCTCTTCACACATTTTCATTGGGTTCACACATTTCTTACACCCTTTTGCAAAACAGTTAGCACAGGTGTCATTCAAAAGCCCCAAACTCTATTGGTTTTCCCATGCTAAACAAAAGGAAAACATATTTTCACAGGTGGTATAGATTCCTTGCATAAGTCTAAATCTCTGATACACCTGTGTGAAACTCCTTTGCACAATTCTTCAATCAGCAATCATTCATTATACATAAGAGATGTCTGTTTTGTGTTTCTATTTGCAAGTATTGATCTAATGCACATTTAGACAAAGTACTATATTGCCTATTTGGTGGAGAAAACAGTACAAAAGGTGTTTACTGTAGGTTTATTTCGATGATGTAGTTCAATGAAATTTACAGTATCTTGCTAGGTGTTTGCTGTATGTCTTACATGTCAATGACAGTTACATCTTGGGAGGAATTAATAAATTATTTTTTTACAGTATTCAGTACATTTTTTTTCACAGTTTTTTTCTGATACCAGAAAAATGACTAAGTAATGGAACAGATATAGCAAAAATGCTCATTTTGAGAACTAGATTTTGCATTTTGTTGTCAAGTGTTTAATGATTGATTAAAGAGTGTTTTTGAATTGGCAACAAGTTGTAGTGTTTGAAGGCAAGATTAGCTTTTGCTGCATGTTTTAAGTGTTTTGAGAGACTAACAGCCTTTTGCAAGCAAAATGTGTCACTTTGTCCAGAGTGCTTTTGTTCAGTGTTAACTGTTTTGAGAATGTGATGTCAGAGTTGACACAGGTATCAAAACGATCGAGAAAAACTGTATTGGGAGGGTGTGAGTGTGCTTATGTGTGTGTGTCTGTGTGTGAGAGAGAGCCCATTATAATCAGTGATAATGACAGACAGATGATTAAGAAGCGCTAATGATAAAATGTATGCCATGTGCGAGGCAGATGGGAGTTGATAGCTGTCTGAAGTGATTGTGCTAAGCAGGTTGCTGCCATGCTTAAGTACGCATCAGAGATGTCAGATCAGAGTGTTATCACATCCATCTAGAATGGGATGGATGGGGCAGATTGGAGGGACAAGATCCATCCATCTATGGGTTTCCACTTGATTTACTGGCAAGGCATTTATCAGTCCTAACACAAGGAAAAAATACAGACAGCTCAGTTCTGAGTGAAAGTTTCCTGTAAAATTGTTTGGGAAGTTTCACAGTCAGTGTCATTTTTTTGTTTTCTTCAAAATCAGATGTTATTCTTCACAACACTGACAAAAAGTGAGGGTTGGTGTACAGATCTTTGAATGGTGGGTGCATGTTAGATTTGCAGATGCCAGATCCACTGAGGCAAAAAGAAAACATCTGAAAGTCTTGGTGTTAGTAAGTTTATGACAGCGATCAACAGAAATTAAGTGTCTTCAAGATATTAAGATAATGCAAATGGGTGACATCTGAAGAAATCTCCCTTTGACAAATCAAACTCTAGAACATAATCCATTTATACATCAAAGAGCATTCTGCAGATGCTCAAGGACTTCATGAGGCCCTTTGATGACAAAGAGATTTACTCCAGATGTTATTTTGCATCCAATAAACAACCTGCGTCAATGTGCGTCTGTCTGTCTGTCCGTCTCTCTCTCTCCCCATGTGTGTGTGTGTGTGTGTGTGTGTGAGTGCCTGTCCAAGTCCAAAATAGGGCAATTTCTTTTTCATGAGCACTGTTATTCACAATTAATGTTTAGGGCACTCCTCGGCATCATAAAAACCTAATATTCCCCTCCACCTGCGTTTGAGGGTCCCAGCCCCTCTGTCGGAAATGGGCTTCAGCGGGATATTAATGAATTACCTGTGCAGCCATCATTTTTATTAGGCCTTTATTTCCCAGAATCCCCTGGGCAAACAGGTGGGTGACATTAGGATCCAAATGGGAGCCACTTTAAAGCCCCTCCCGGTGTCCTGGCAAAGGCTGGAAGAGTGGAGTTCAGAGTTATGTGACTTTGAATGAAGCGTTACTTCTTTATCGATCTCTGTGAAAAAGGTTTGGGGCACATTCGTCTTCGCCTGGTGGTATGTTCACGTCAGAGTGGCTGTGTGTATGGGAGGATGTAATGGGGAGCTGCTGGAGGACTGTCTGAGCAAGGTCACACACACATACGCACACACACACACACACACACACACACACACACACACACACACACACACACACACACACACACACACACACACACACACACACACACACACACACACACACACACACACACAATTTGCTCCTTTCACAAACAGCCTAATGCTCACATAATTAATTCATAATGGAAAATGTGTTACTGTCTCCTGTGATAAACAAGGATAAACTGTACTGTACATGTAATGTCCCCCACTAACGTGGCCCTGTTCTGTGCATGTATGAAGTGAACAAATAAAGAAATTAAAGACAATAGAGTCCTCTCTTGGATTTTTTCAATTGCTAGCTGTTATCATTTAACCAATGAGTAACACTTCCCCAATCTCACTCCCGCCCCACAACATGCACGCACGCACACACACACACACTTTTTCACTGAAAAGTGACACACACACACACACACACACACACACACACACACACACACACACACACACACACACACACCACGTTCTCTGTTGACTCCTTTAGTTATTTTAAGTCGCCACAGTGGTCTCACGAAAAAGGCAAGAACAAATGAGTCACATTTTCTACAAATTGGAAATGAAATTATCCTCAAGTGCAGATCTTCTTTAAGTACCTTAAATTGCCCCTCTCTCTCCACTGGTAGCTTGTCTCAGCTAGCACTTACAGTTCTAAATTGCTTCTTATTCGCAAGAATGGTAATTTCTTGGTACATTGCATATCATAACACATCAGGAGTAAAATGGGTTGTAGTTATTGTCTTACATGAAATTGTTCCCTCTCCGTGGATTCACTAAAACCAATTAAAATAAGTTTTAAGATGGTCCTCACTACTTTCCTTGCAGGGCATCTATGAGTCAGGTGACATTTACAAGACTGGCTGGCCAATTACAGTAAAGTGAAGTACAACCAAAGCAAGCACAACGTTACTAGTATGACTATTTGTCAATATGTAACGAGATAACAATAACATCATAGCTTACTTTAACATTAACATTGCTTTCACCATCCATCAATAATGGCATTATAAGACAATGAACGTTGAATGTTATGGCAGGATAGTAAATCAGTTTATTGAGGTTTATTATTAATTTCTGAATATGTTACTGGGCACTGGTTTAAAGGCCTTGCTCCCAGAAGTAAAGCACTACTCCTGTTTAGAAAGTTCAGTCTCTCTTTGAATTGTTTGCTTCTCACACTGCCAGATGCACCAGGGTGTAGCAGAGTAAAGACGTAGACATAAACCATAAACCGTAGACATAAACCAAAAGCCAATTCAGAATGCCGGGTACTTTCAGCTCGGTTGTCCTAGATCTAGACTTTTTGCCATTCTTCTGTCCAGGAGAGCAAACTGTTCCTCCGCGAAAAGAGAAGAGGAAGATGGTGCTACAATCTGGCCTAGGCAGCGAGCCCATTGAGCTTGTGTAATTAAGATGAGACTGTCACAGTTAATTGCTCTGTGAAAACTACGACCATGGCAGTGAGTCCTTGTACCCAGGTGACCATCTGGTTTTAATGACATTTGGACATTTTCATTCACTTTTCATTTGAATAAATGCAGTCAGGGCGCAGACTAAACCCTCTCAGTCTTTCTTGGAAATCAGGCTTTGCTTCGGCATTCCACCCTCCACAATGTCCTTGAGAAGTGTTCGATGAAAAGAAAAATAATTTGAAAATGATATGTTGTACGTGTTAAAAGGATGTTGGCAAAGACAGCCTTGAAAGAAATCATGACAGAGATAAAGGGGGAAAGAATATATGTTATGTTTGCAAATATGAAGAAGTTCATGTGAATTTTGACCATGTATGTGTCAACAAAATGAGATGATCGAGAGAATGAGAGAGGAGAGACAGAAAACTGCAGAGAGATTGAAACATTATGGAGTTGGACTTGCACGAGTGAGGGAAAGAGTGAAAGAGATAGAGAGAGAGAGAGAGAGAGAGAGAGAGAGAGAGAGGGAGAGAGAGAGAGAGAGAGATTTACAGTCATGCCAATAAAGCTCATAGAATTGAAAATTGAATTGAATTGAGAGAGAGACAGAGAGCGAGAGACAGAGAGAAAGAAAAAGAGAGAGAGAGAGAGAGAAAGAGAGAGGGGGGTGACATGGAGAGGGACACCTACAAGCAAAGGAGGGGTAGAGAACAAGGTGAGCCACTAACACTGAATAGGAGCTAATAAGGACAAAAACCTTTGCTCTAGCGTTTGACTCCGCATGACAGACCTAAAGCACTCCTGAGCTCACAGAGATAACAAACCTGGCTTGAGAGACGCTAGTTAGACTCGTTCATAAACAGGGCTGGTAACACACACAAAACACACACACAGACACACACACACACACACACACACACACCTCGTACATAAACAGGGCTGGTAACCCGACTGAAGTCCTCTTTAGATCCTGGCCCAAGTTGATAAAGGTAATTAGATATTGATTGCTGATCCAATATGCACTGGCATCTTCAAAAGGGCAAACTTGAGTCCCAGAGGAAGTAATCAATGGGCTTTTGTGAGGAGGTGTGGCTGGAGGTGTACACCGCCCAAAAACTACCTCCCAGCCTTCATTCCATTTACCTGAGCTAACCTCCAATCCGGCTTCCCTCTGACTGAATCAAAAGCATTATTAAGGCTCGCAGCCATATGAAATTGGTTAGGTGTGCGACGTGATCATCAAAGGCTTCCTTGAGCGCTTGTAAGACCAGTGCAATTAAATTACAGCTTAATGGTTTAACGGATTTCAGCGCAAACTCTCCTCTTGTAGACAAGCTTTAATTGCATGTTAAAATAGAATGTCGATAATACACGCACGCACAGACGCACACGTACACACACACACACACACACACACACACACACACACACACACACAAACACACACACACACACACACACACACACACAAACACAAACAGACCAAATGCCTTGTGCTTTGTTCCTAAAAAGAAAATAGCGTTTCCAGGATTGAGGTGTTAGACCAAGACACAGAGGCAATGAGAGACAGACCATTACAGAGAGAACTGTACTGTAAGTAAACGTTAGTGTTCTGAGACTGCAGGTGTCTGAAGGCCATGACCATGTCTCTCTCTCACTCTCTCTCTCTCACACACACACACACACACACACACACACACACACACACACACACACACACACACACACACACACACACACACACACACAACCACCACCACAACAGAAGAAGCTGCTGTCACATTTCCAAAGGATTCCTGAGACGACTGTTGTGTTCTGTGCCATGATGAAACGTCCTATCCGCACCCTTTAGGGCCCGCAGGCCTATACACTACATCACCTCATGCTGAGCAATAGAGGATCAAATGGGGCCCATTTGCGTCACCGCAAAGGGCAAGTGACAGTGGAGCACCACAGCCGTGCCACGCTGTGTGAAGCCACTCCACAATCAGCACCAATCACAGCATGCCCACTTGCCTCCCATCTGGGCTGTATTTCACCACCCCTGCAGTTCTGCCTCCAATACAATCAAGGCCCAACCTCATCACATTATTTACAGCCAGAGCAGGACAGGCTAAGTAAGCAGCATGTATAATTGAGCAGTTTTCTGATAGACCAGGCGTTGGAGTAAAGGATGAGTGAGTGCAGGGAGAAATGAAAATAGAGAGAAATAGATTGAGAGAGAGAGAGAGAGAAAGAGAGAAACTGGCACTGACTGGATATATGGTGACCCTTTAGAGTGTTGTAATTTGTTTCTATGGCAATGGAGTGCTACGTCTATGACCTCTGGGCCTCAATCTGAGTTCCTTTTATTCATCTTGACCGCTAGTCCGCCGGTCAAGTGCTGAGCTCCTCAGTTGAATTCCAACTCTGATGGGACGCTGTGGTGGTTGAATATTGAGGTACATTCCTTTTTTATGGTGTTGATCGTTGACTCATTCATTGAAAACCAAAACACAAAATGGTAGAAAAAAATGAACATTTGAGGAGACAGTTCATAAAAAGTTTGGTTTTCTATGAAGAAATTGGTATTCTAAGAGGCTAACTGAACTTTGCAATAGCTACTGTTTGTGCTGAGGAAATGTCAAGCATGTATCCTTTTTAGACTTCTTAAATCTTTCCCTCTACCATTTCTAACTTGTACTGTGTCTTTGGTGTTTCTCCTTGACAGTCCCTTCTATCTCTCCTCTGTCACTTGTTCAATGTCCGGCGTGGCTAGTTTATGTCCCTGTAAAATGTTTTTTGATCCACTGTAGCCTCACTTACAGACAGCAGCCAAGTAGCACCTTGGGCATTCTGCTGCCCTTAGTGTGAGGCCAGATGTCCTGTCCAAATTACCTGCTGTAGGGGGAGACAAACTGGGCAGCTGCTCATGTCTAGATAATAATATCGGTGGTACTGACTCCCCTTCAGGTGGGCGCGCCAGTCTAGGTACATTCATTGATGAGAAACTGCCCCAAGGGGTGATGTTTTTATAGCGCTATTAAAGGTGCAGTCTACTTATCTCATCCTATTTTTGGGGGGAAGTTTTTGTGAAAGTCCAGTGAATTTGTCCTCTAACTGTCCATTCTGAGCATTTGCCTAAAAACACTCCACTGGCTTTGCACAATTCTGGCTCTGTATATGGGAAATAAAGTAATAGCAATACAGTACACTCTTTCCGCTAATCAACAATGTTGCTTCAGAGACACTGAAGGGACCAATGTATTTGACTGGCAGTTGAGTTCAATATCAACAAACCTTCACCAGGGTCATGGACTGTGCCTCTAAAGGGGCTTTGTGTATGAAATAAACACTTTGAATTGTCAAAACACCTCTGTTGTCCAAAGATCCACTAAGTTTAGCATGCTAACCAGCCAGCTCCTGACCATCTCTCCTGTAATACCATTTTGTATCTCAGGTGGCACTGCATCAACTTACAATAAAAGTCATTGGAAGAGTCATTGCAACCATAATGGTGTGTTCAAGTCAAACTCAAATTCTACAGAATTGTACACATAGGCCCTTTAAGACCTGCATTGTATGACTGGGGACGGATTCATTCAGTGTGATATGTAGGCAGCTAAGTAAGCTGTTGTACCCTGCACAGCCCCTGTCAGTGTCCTTGTTTCTGGAGTCTATTACTGTAAGATGACCAAGCAAAGGTGGGTGGGTGTGCTGTTGTTTTACACAATTCTGGAGCAGGCCAGTGTGAGCTGTGTGATGTGGCTGTTGACATAGCACTGTTGTTCTCCTGAGCCATCTGGGAAGGCCAACGGCTGGGGCAGCCTCTGGGAAGTGGTCAGATTTTTAGTCATTAATGTCAAGTCATTAATGAGACAGTCTTGAACAAAATTACATTAAGACAGTGACTGTACTGTCTAATCTGATTCCACATCTGAATGTGAGCTTTTGAACAAAGATCAGCAACACTGCTAATGTAAATAAACGTTAATGTCTTTCTTGAATTTGGCATACTCACCCACTGTATGCATTTACGTACACACACACACACACACACACACACACACACACACACACACACACACACACTATTATTAACGGAATGTGCATTTACCCACAACTTGGGCTATTTTAAGCAAACAAGCAAACATTGCATCACATTTCAGCCTCAAGTTCCATTTTTCAATGACAATATATGATTTATGGAAACAGCCCACTCAGCCAAAACACTCCAGTGACATATATAATTCATGTGTAGGTGACAGATACGGCCCTTTCCGGGTTTGGCATCATTGACTTGAGCTCTTTGCAAAAAACAAAAATAATAATAAAAAAGAAATGGCACAGGGACAAATGAATCATGGAAAAGCGCTGCCATGACGACAGACACTAGGTTTAAGAAAAGAGAGCATTCGTGATCAGATCTGCATTGAAAAACAGACAGAACATCTATTATTTTTTAAAACTCTACCTTTCACTCTCTCTCTCTTTTAGATGATAAATGATAATGTTCCTTCATTTGAGGTGTTTTTTTTTCCACATGGCTGACTGTCAATATGTAAAACATATGGCTGCAAGTAAGGACATCAAAAAGATGTGTGAGCATGTTAATGAATGAGTGAGAGAAGAAAGGTAAAAAGAGAGGAAAAGAGTGATAGTACAATAAGAGAGGAAGATAAAAGTGAGAGTTTGTAGGGCGTGAGGTGGAGATGGAGTGACAGAGAGAGAGAGAGAGAGAGAAGGATGTGATGGAGAGGAATGGTACAAGCAGAGCAAAGAGGGAGTTAGAGAGAGAGAGAAAGAGAGAGAGAGAGAAAGAGAGGGGGTGATGGACGAATGAAGGATTTCCATCCAGTCGAGCATCAAATGATTTATCCCCATCGTCCGACTTCAGATCTGTCAGCCTTTAGCTTCCCCTATTCTCTGCTCTGATAACGTGTTCCATCTAAGGCCTGACCCGTGCTCTCTGTTCCCTCTCTTTCTTTCTCTCTCCTCTTTCCACACACACACACACACACACACACACACACACACACACACACACACACACACACGCACACCTCGATCTCATTCAGTCTGGACTGAAATTCAATGATGGTCACCACCCCTCTCCAAGACCTGATAAAGCAAGAAGGCATATTTACATATAATAAAGTGCTTTGACAGTGAATAACTTTACATCTGAAGCATTTAAAGACACTTTAGATCGTCAAAATAGGTAACAGTATGTCTGAATGCATGGATGTGTGTGTGTCTGGATGAGTGTGAACTCTTGGTTCAATCTTCTAAGTTCATCCATTTTCAAATCAAAAAGCCGACATAACAGGAATGCAGAGAGAGAGAGAGAGAGAGAGAGAGAGAGAGGGAACTCTTACCTCTGCCTTCGATATCCATCCCCTAGAGCTCCAGACTGTAAGAGTCTTTGAATGAAAGTCCAGAGAGAAAGTAATGTGTTTGTGACTCACAGATCTGTCTCTCATATTCAGAAGATTGACCCCAAATCTCCATTCATGTCTTTCAAAGATGCCTGAAACCTTGATAGGAGACTCTTTGAAAACAGAAAAGAGATCCTTCTACTGTATCATAACAGAAAGGATTCAGTCCTTAATCAAAGTATTCATCTTTTTAAGCCCTTTATCCATATTTTTTCAGTCTATTACGCTGCTTCGTTTATGTATATATTTGTAGCCTTGAAAACTTAATCCCTTTTTAAAACTTAGAACAAACAACAAGATTTTCTGTGTTAATCATGTAGTTTTGGTCGTTTCAGTGCCAATGGTGGCATGATCTGGAACAGATTGCAAGTGCGTGTGCTTTCTCAGATTGTGTGCCATTAATCTATCTGGCTGGCAGACCACTCACCAGTCTCCTCATCTCCTGCTGAGGACCCCAACACTCATCAGCATCCAGAGAGAGAAAGAACACACACACACACACACACACATGCACGCACACGCACACGTGGTGATTGCACAGACGTATGAAGAGAGTTACTCCCTGCAGGAGGATTCCTCCAACATCTATCTGCACCCAGAGAGAGAAAACACATGCACACACACACACACACACACACACACACACACACACACACACACACACACACACAGCTGTGCTTCTCTCTCTTTGTGTGTGTGTGTGTGTGTGTGTGGTGATTGCATAGACCTATGAAGAGAGATTCCTCCTAGCCTGGAAACCAGACTCTCTGACTTTGCAGAGAGGGTGTGAGGGCACAGTTTGAGATTTAAAATCATTGGAGTTCCTTTGAACCGCTTTGAACCAATCACTATCAACCAATGTTTCGTCATAGGCCTACAGAGAAGTTTCTCTGCATAACGCCCATAACAAGCAAGCGTGCATCTTATCAGCAAACAGTGACACGTTTCATCTGCCAAAATGCATCATATGGTGTTCTGTGAATGTACCCAAGTCAAACTTTCATATAAATGCATAAGTACGTCCAAAGCACCACTTTTAAGCTTGTATGTGTTGTCGTTTTCGGGTGAAATGACCTTTTGAATGGGAATCCTATAGGGCCACTACTTGTTTGATACAATCGCATCAAAATCGCAAATCAAAAACACTAAGAAGGCTCGACACAATATGAAACTTTGATCGAAGTATCATCAGTGTCTCTACACATGAATTCGAGCATTGAGAACATTGTTGGTGTACACAGAGTTTACTAAAAGAAAGGTTTTGAACAACTCACTTTTTTGTTGAGTTCATGTGTAGAGACACTGATGATGCTTCGGTCAAAGTTTCATGTTATGTCGAGCCTTCTTAGTGTTTGAAAAATAGTGATTTTGACGCGACCATGTAGCCTACTTAACTCAAGTTTGACTCGGGTACGTTCGTATTTCAAGTGACAAAATTAAGGTAGGCTATGACTAAAGTTTAGCTGACGATATAACATCCTACTCGACTGTGACTTCTTTCGTGACACTCTTGTTAATAGGCTAAACTAGAAAGAGCTAAAATAACTCACACCAACCTTATTTGCGCCTTTTATTCACATTTGCTCAAAGATTTCATAAGTATAAGCCCTTTTCGCTCCCTATGTTGATGTATTCCAAGCGGTCTGCTTCGGGGGCGGGGACGTAGTAATTGAAACACCATGCCTGTGTAACGTAATCGCTCTCAGGGACGCCCTCTGTTCGCTGGTTGGTTCGGCTGCCCACGAGGGCGAATCAACCTATTCCAGACGGAGTACTGTAGGGAAGAGAAATCGAGCGGAAGTACATACAGTAGGCAGGCAGAGGCCAGTAGATTCCTCCTACATCTATCTATCTATCTGCACCCAGAGAGAGAAAACACACACACACACACACACACACACACACACACACACACACACACACACACACACACACACACACAAGCTCAAGCAACCAAATTTGAGCCCTGACCTTGCACTAATTTTAACCAAGTCAGTCCCCAAATCACTATTATCCAGGCAGTGGCCTGCAGCTCTCTCACTGATTTTACTTAACCAGTAGATACGAGGTCAAAGACTGAATGCCGAAGGCAATTAGGCAACAGCCGCGTGGATGTTTTTACCAACCCCATGGAACAACAGTTCCATTACCAACTACTTTAAGATACAAAATTGTGTTTTCTATAGTTTATTTAGATTTTTGTTTGTTCATCCTCCACCCACAAAAATAGTTCTAATCTTAGCCTAAACGTCGTTTACCTATGCAGAGCAACATGTGAACTCGATATGGTGGCGCTAACTCTAAAACGGTAGTAGTTCTGTAATAACAAATACGTTCAGGGTTTGTGTCCTTATATTTTGTAAAAGTTAGCTAGTTATTGCTGCTCTCTCACTATGAATGAATGGACCAGAGGTGGGACCAAGTCACTGTTTGGCAAATCACAAGTAAGTCTTAGCAGTCAAGTCCAAGTCAAGTCCCAAGTAAATACAGAGAAGGGCAAGTCGAGTCCAAATCCAAGTCACATCAAAGCCAAGTCGAGTCCAAGTCCAAGTCCCAATCTTTTTCAAGTCCTGAACAAGTCATCAGGTATACTCTATTAATAATGCCATTATTAGACTATCGATCATAATTTTAACACTTCCATCTAATCCACAGTATTTTTTTATAAATACAGATTAAAATATGTTCAATGTTTCTGTCTTGAATTCTTTTACGATATATGTTTGTGCATACCTGAGTAATCTGTACAAAACGGATAGCTACATAACACTCAGCACAGCTGCAATTATATATTGTTTTTCCAAATTGCGGCGCCCACTGTAAGGATGAGTAATAATTTGACTGATGGCATTTCACTGTGCTAGGCCACAGATTTGCCTGCAAACTATTTATTAGGCTGTCTGCCAGTGGCGACTCATAAGGGAAGCCAAGGTCAACACTTTTATATTATTTAAATGATAATAATTACACAGTAATTTTGTTTTAAAGTAGTAATTTCTTAAGAAATACTACACATTTGATGCTGTTTAACTCATTTCTAAATGGTGCACTGTCACTTTAAGCCCATTGTGTGCCACTGTCCACACATTCTCATAATGATCAACAATGACGAGCCAGCTGAAACCTGCCACTCGTTTTCTCTCCCTCTTGTGTGTGCTCAGAGCGTTCTCAATTACAGTAAATGCAGTAGCATAAATTCAAGTTGGATCTTAATGGAGAGGACCCGAAAAGTATCATCTTTATGTAACATGCTGTTGGTGTCGAGTCGCAAGTCATGCCGAATTTGATGAAGTCAAGTTTAAGTCATTAAAATCATGATTCGAGTCCAAGTCATGTGTCTCGAGTCCACAAGTCTGGAATGGACTGTTCGTGTTGGATAATTCAATGCAATATGCGGAGTGATTACAGGCAGTAAAAAGTGGGTTGTGCTGCGATATTGCTACTCATGATGACTCATGGAATGCTTCTCATCCAATCAGAAATTAATAAATAGTTTGATGTATGTCGATAATGTATAATAATAAAGTTATACATGTATTTTGTATTACTATAATAATAGAATGATGGATGTATTGATTATGTAAGGCATAATGGACAACACAGCTTTCGCTTATCAGAAAATGCACGTTTGAGGTGGTAATGCCGCCACGACCTGCAGCGAAGTGTATTTGTGTATTGTGTATTACTCTATAATAATAGTGTTATACTGTACATGTGTTGTAATGTAAGTGATCATAGCATATATTCCAAACTTCCGATCAATATTCTGTGAAGAAATAGCTGAAAGAGATGGTTGTCTCTGTGTGCCCAATAGAAAGGGGAAACTCTCCTTATTTCCCTCCCTAAACAGCTTTTCCAGATCACAAAGACAGTTCAGCAAGGCTATTAAAAGAAGGTTATGCCCTGTAGCAGCTGCAATTTTTACAGTGAGCAGAGGCCTGTGGCTAACAGCCAAACAAACTCTCTTGACTATTATTTCTCATGAATAGTCTAAAAGGCTGCTTTTGTTTTACCCACCGCACTTCTTTAATGTGCATGATTTTTTTGAGATAGCTTTTCCCAAAATCATTTAAGAACGACAAGCTTTTGTTAATTCAGATGAAAAAGCTCCATGATCTTTGTCTGCATTCACACAGATAAGAGAGCTGAAATGTTTTGATCTAATATCAGTGCAGCAGGGGGAGAGCTGAAATGTGTTGATCTAATGTCAGTGCAGCAGGGGGGAAACACATGATTGCAGAAGGGACTGGACTGCGAAAGCAAATTAGAGATGCCGTGTCCAGAGGGGAACATTAAACAAATGAAAATTAAATATTTGCTTTTTTTTTCTCCGAGAGAGAGAGAGAGAGAGAGAGAGAGAGGAGGAGAAAGGCTTTAGAGAGCTTGACGGGAGCACTTCTGATGAATGTAGGGGCAATTAGTGTAGCCATGATGAATGGGCTGGCATAGTATCCCATATGTTCTTCGTGGTACCATAACCTTCTCATCATCAATCCTCAATCCTAAAGACCAGCAGCAAGAGAGAGAGAGCGCATGAGTGTATGTGTATTGCCTCTGTGTGTTTGTGTGCGTGAAAGAAAGAGAGAGAGAGAAAGAAAGAAAGAAAGAAAGAAAGAAATAAAGAAAGAAATTATAGATATATAATATGTGTGGAGAATGTGCTTGTGAGTTTAGTCTTTCTCTCTCAAAATGTCTGTGTATGACAGGAAGACAGAGATGAATAGAGAGGCAGGGTCATGGAGAGCTGTAGGGGACGTTACAGTCTGTGTGTGGACAGAAGGAAGCCATCCCTCAGTGTCACCTTCCCTACCCAGAGCCTGAATGAGAGGAGAATCTGTAGAGTCTGGAGATAAATGTTCGCTGAGCTCCTAGTGCCCTTCTGCGTCCAAATCAAGCATTCCAATCCATGTTGCCTGTCAGATAGGTGGCATTGTTGCTTTGACTAAACTATGTTATGTGAGTTATGTGTAAAATAACTACACTACACACTGGCATAACTTAAAGGGACACCACAGAATAATTTATATCTATGCCACTTTCACTTTTCATCAATACTCAACAGCATTTAGCGCTAAGACGTTACCAAGCTCATCTAAAACCGACAACCAGTCACAATCTTAACTTAACAACGTGTAGCAGGATGAAGTGGTGTAGGCCCACTTCTCATTTGAGCTCCGATTGCTGCATTGTGAATGGCTCACTGTAACGAGATGTGAGCCAACCACTATCGGTGCGCCTTTATTTAAATCCAGAATCACTCGTTACGAGGTGCCAGACATCAAAGGCCCGCCCAGTTTTTGCCTCCCCGACATTCGTAGTTGGCGCAGGTATGATTGAGCTCCCTGTGTTTCTTTTAGGCTACTAAATCTGTTTACATTGCTGCTTACACCTACTGTAGGGCTTCCTCTTTATAGAATCCCTTGTGTTGGACTTCCACCTGCATCATAGATTGAGGTGGTATGTTATCCATTTCACAACATTCTAGGGAAACTTTCAGTATGTCATTTTAGCTTTGTTAACAGATGTTTTGGGGTTTTAGGAATTTACGCCAGTCACACTGGGCTCCGTGAAGTAAGACCTTGCTTGAATGGTATGTTGCCTTCACTGGCACTGATTTTATTTCTCCCTGAAGTTATGGAGTTTTAATCAAGTATTTTATGTGTAGCAGGGATGGCCAGTTAGCACAATGTCAATATTAATCAATTATTGTCAATAAAAGCTTGATTTTCTTTATGGAACCACGTCTCCAATTCAGTTCACGAACCTGAGTGCCTTATTGGGTTAAGGTTACTGTGTGAGTAATATCTTTGGGTACAAGTCCCTTCGTGGCGTAGTCAGCAAATATATCTGGGCTCAAAGCCCCTAACAACCATACCACTTGCCACAAACGAAACATAGTACATTGTGTGCATTACATGCATTGCCAATGTCAGAGCCGTTATTCTCTGTATAATGAGTCATTGTAGCACCAAAATGAATTGGAAACTCCATTGTGCTACTTTAACTCAGGCAAAGAAAATACATGATTGATTGTGCTAATACTGGGTGTTATTTTTACAGATCATGCTTATTTTTAGTTTAAATTAGATATGAAAACTCCAATTAAAACTAGTGCTGTCAAACGATCACAATTTTTTAATCACGATTAATCGCTGAATTTCTATAGTTAATCACGATTAATCACATATTTTATGATATGATTAAAATTCTATTATTTTGCATTTCTGAACTTTCCAGGAGTCCATATTAACAATAAAGTAATTATGGTTTATCTTGATTCAAATGAAAGCAAAGCAAGTTACTTTATTAACTGAACTTTAAGACGTAGGTCTATTTGATTATTTCAAATCAAATTTTAAAAGATGTGCAGCAGACCTGAGGCAACACAATATATTCTTCAGAAATATAGCTGATATAAACGGAAATAAATGCTACTGCAGAAGTGTATGCACAAAATGTAGGCCTACACACATTATAAAGGGCATAACAAACAGAAAATATTATATTCATACTATATTCATTATCTTTGAGTTTAGTTGAAAATAAGGAACTTTACAACATGAGTGCATTGCCATTTTATAGGCCTACAGTGTATGGTGCACTGTCACTTGGCACACACATCAACGCCGAAGTTTTTAACAGGCAAACACTGGATGAATAATGGATTTTATGGAGCAGCGACCAAATATAACTGAATCGTGATTTACACGGCTGCAAAGTGCGATGCTGGTGTGCGGAGTTGTATTGAAAAGAATGGAATCTAATGTAAATGAATGTCGAATGCAGAGTGCATCGCAAATAGTAGCAGGAATGTTGATAACAGAACAAGTGACGGTGAAAAAATCTTTGCCGGCACACAACTAATGAGTCAGCCTAGGCTACTACTCTTTGGCCGGCTCGTTAGCCCAACCAAGTGTGTGCAGCATGCCTTTACGTAGCCTACTAACGGCGCATCATCATAAAGATACATTTGATCTGCATCACGCCCCATTTTAGCGGAAAACATGTTAACATTATGTCATTGAAAGACAGCTAGTAATCACACGTTGACATTACATCTAGTTATTAATTCACAGGACATTCAATCATTTTACTAACACGGCAGTTATGAAGAATTGTGTTTATGTAACTTACTCATGTCGAAACGATGTACATTACCAACCTAATTCGTTTGCAATACCCCATGTATTATACAAATTTAGCATGTACACTTACCATAATATCCCATGCAAAACGGTTAGCTTACTAGCTAGCTAACTGTGGAACTTCAGTATAACATAGCCAATTATCTCACCTAGTTGTAGGAAATAGGCTACGTTCATATTACAAGTGATAGAATGAATGTGTGACTTATGTTTAGTTGATGTTATGACATGTAAAGTTAAGCTTGCTGAACTTAATTAGCCTATAGTCAGCCATGGGCAGTTTGACTGTGCCTATCGATACATTCGTGACACTCCTGTTAGTAAACTGGAGAGAGCCAAACATAGGAACATGGTCACATTAATCCCATAAACACACAGACAACTCTTACACCAACTATATTTTGTGCCTTTTATTCATGTTTGTTTCAAGATTTAGTAAGTTTACTATAAGCACGTTTCGCTCTCCACTTTGATGCAGCATAGATTTCCATTATATCAGTCATCTTCCCCCTAAAAGGGGGCGTTTTTGCAGCACATACAACGTTCCATTCCATTCGTCAGTGCGTATTGTTTAGTTTCCGGTCTGGCTAGATCGGTGTGGTGTTGTAGTTGTTCTAACGTTACTAATTGTTGCAACAGCATGTGAAAAAACTACAAAGTTTGTTACACCAAAATGAACATTAATCTCGCGATAAAAAAATTGACGTCGTTAAAATAGGTTTCCGTTAACGCCGTTAATAACGCGTTTAACTGACAGCACTAATTAAAACCGTATGAAAATGTGTCAAGATGTTGAAGTGTAGCATTAGACTGGTAGTTGAAGAAGCATTGATCCAGGCTCACCTGTGAAAAGTCTGTTAAAGTAGTTATATTAGATCTAAAGGTGTGCAAGGGAGAGTATTGGAAATCAAGTCCTGGATACACGCTCTTTCTTGCAGTGAGACCGGCTTTCTTTCTCAGAAGCAGTGACAAATGCCCTATGATTGCAATCTTTGACGGAGGGAGAATTTGTGTCTCTATGTATGTTTCTCTCTCTTTCTGTCTCTCTCTCTCTCACACACACACACACACACAAAAGAGTAAGGCCGCAGCCCAGAGTTGACTTCACTCAGAGGAGCCAATCTTGGCTTGTTTCACAGCTTCCAAACAACTAAACCATGCCACAACACACCGACACCTCCATGTGTTGGCCCGGCCAAGCCATATTGGCCTGCCCAGACATTTCAGATGGTTACAACGAGGAGCGGCATAGTTGAGATGAAAGTGATGATAAAGTGTTGAGAGGAAGTGTTTCACAGACTACAGCTAAAATGTAATATTTTATGTCTCATGCCATTATTATATCAATCAAATATGCATGGGGACTGGCAAAATATAGACCCTTTCAAGAGAGTTCCATTATCAGCATCATAGTTGGCCCCACAAGGCTTCCGTTTTAACATTCCATATGTTATCTTAATGCAGAGGAAGTAGATTGGGGCCCAAATAGAATGTTGAAGCATTTTTTTTGTTTTTATTGTTGAAAGGGTCTATACTGTACTTCCATTCTTGCTTTTCAGACATGACAGACTGCAGCAGCAGATGAATGCAATTCTGTTGGGGATGTTGTGTGAGGAAGGGGCCCTGGGAGAGGGATCACTTTCCGAGTGGGATCGTGGGCCTGCCAAGAGTCCAAGCACTGTAGCGCCTGAGGGGCTTAGGGAGAAAGTAAAGTAGTGTGGGTTAAGCTGGAGGTGGAAGGGTAGCCTACACTCGATGAGAACCAGACCATGTAATGATAAAGGCTCCCATTTCAAAACCATCTCTGAGGCCATCCACAGATTGGTGCCAACACAAATAAAACCTGACTCATAAGGGCTCTCTTTAGTTTGGCAAGCGGGAGGTAATTGGAAACAGAGGACGTGCATCAACTGAATGATGGCTGTGAAGTGCACTGCAGGTGTATTGGCATCATACTACCTTGATTAAAAATGCAAAGAGGCCAATACTAATTTCATAAAAAAATATGGCAAGATATATTGCATATATTGTATTTGGGCAGTTGATAAGCAATTTAGATAGTGAATTGGGCCAAAGTTTAATGACATGTGACACACGTCTACCAGCTATCCACGGTTACAGCTACAGTATGAGCAGCATTTGAGGAATGTAATAATAAACATGCTGACAGTAAAGAGAAATACTAAACTTTGTATCTGCCTTACAGACTACTCCTGTAGGTGTTACCATTCTATATGGCATTTCTGTAATTATTAGCCACAGTAATCATATTCTCGATGTAACCTTTGAAGAAGTCCCCCTCCTTTTATATAAGCTACTGTATCACACTGATGTGCATTAGCAAGGGAAATTAGAATCCTATGCCTTCTGTAACTAAAAAAAAACCCTGAAGTGAGCAGATTGATTTAACACATTGTATTATGCTTGAGTTGCTCTGCTAGAAT
This sequence comes from Alosa alosa, assembly GCF_017589495.1. NCBI lineage: Eukaryota > Metazoa > Chordata > Actinopteri > Clupeiformes > Clupeidae > Alosa > Alosa alosa. Next base: position 10,738,331 of record NC_063211.1, on the reverse strand, counting down.
AATGTTGTTGCCTCTTGAACAAAGGTGAGATGGTAATTTCCATACCGCGTCGCCATGGGCACACACTCATCGCTGCTGTTCTTCGCAGTGTATCTCAACCACCCACCATTATCCCTTACCACACCCCACCTCCACCAACCTCCAACTTTCTTCAACCCTCCCTTTTCATTTTCAAGTATAATAGGCTCAGATAATAGCACATGAGAAGGCAACCATGCAGCTAATTGAGATCTGTACTGAAATAGCCTGTGAGGGCCTCGGGGACCCATCTGCCCAAGTGTTCAACATGTTGTACTTTCTTTTCCACTTCGATATGCACACGGGCTCCTCCTGAGTAGAGCTGTCGCCTGAGCAACAACCACTCCTAGAGGTTAAGAAAGTTATCTTTTGAGAGTGAGAGAGAGAGAGATAAAAAGAGAAAGTAAATGGAGAGAGAGAAGAGGGAGGTGGAGGCCACATGGATTATCATCGCCGGATTCGCCAGTCAGCGATGACTCATCCGGTAACTCCATTCTGTTTCAATTTTGTTAACTTGCGAAGAACATGACCTCACAACCCTTCCCACCGCCTGGGGCCTTCACCCTGGAGTGCTTGCACATAGCCTTGTGAGTAGTGAGGGATAAAGTATCAAGTAACAGGAAGAAATCTTGAGCAGCGCTCAGAATAGAGATACAGTGAGGGCAAGACCCAGGAAAGGAGATGGGAGAGGGAGAGAAATAAATCACGAGTAAATACATCAGGTGTGGCTCTATGAAAATAAGACTTTCATCAGAAATTAATACAGTCCACTATAAAGATATTTTATTCATTATAATTGAATCACAACATTTGTCTCATCATTTTTGAGTCACACCTTGTGACTGTGACACAGGAAGTGCTGCAACAGTAGCCTACTGTATGAGTGAAATAGACTGATTGGGAAACACTTTGCTTATCAGTGAAACGTCACTGTGGAAGTTATGATGTGACTGGGCCGACAGAAGTAGTATGACAGTGCCCTACATAATTATTGACACCCTCGGTAAAGTTGACTAAAAAAACAGAACCAAAACCATATGAACTAAATGTGTATGTATGGAGTATGGCTGGCCATACATTATGTTGGACAGAGGGATGTGTATGGATGGACAGTTGATCAGATGAGTGGTAAATGGAGCTTGAAGGTGAAGTCTGTAGTGGCTTCCTGCAAGTAATTTAAGGAAGGAGAGGCCAAACAGGACAAGGGACAAGACTAGTGCATTATGGGGGGTAAGTGGCGTGAAACTGGTGGCGCAACTGGTTACAGCATACATGCCATATTGGGGTCTACGTGCCCACGGGCACCTGGGTTCATTACGTGCCCATGGGGACCTGGGGTCGAGTCCAACCTGGGTCACTTCCTGTTCCCACTGTCCTATCAGATTAAAAGGCATTAAAAACCCACCAACATGAGCACTTAAGCAAACCTAGGATAGGGCTCCCTGGCAGTTCAAACACTTGCCAATGGCACTGTCAGGAGGGTATGCTGGGGCAAACAACTTCATTATACCCTGAGGCTATTTAATGGATACCAGACCTCTACATACCAATAGGCCTCTAACCTCTAACTATAAGATGTATGTAAAAGAAAAAGCATGTCCACTTTGAATTACACAGATACCAGGAATCCAGCTTTTTTTTGTTAACCAAGAGCAGTATGAGACTAAAGTGTCACTGTTCATACAGTAGTGTCATGAGTGATTCATGGATGAAAGATGTGTGAAATGTGCCAGCATCCCTTGGCAAAGTTGCCCGCCATGATTTGCTATTGGTCTCTTCAATCCAAGCCCAACAGCCCTGTCCAACTCTGCAGCGTTTCTGTCCAAACATCCTGGTCAGCGTCCAATGCCCCACCCTCCTACACAGCCCTGTTGGACAGACGCAGCATCTCGTAAAGAGCTCCCCACTTTGAAGTATCCGTTTTCGAGTTTTGATCCAAAACTAGCCATCTACCTATTAAAAAAACCCATGCAGAAATATCTGCAAATGGAAACGACAACACAGTTGGCTCTGATAAAAGGCATGCTGACATCCTAACTTATGTTCACTGGCGATGAAGTTGGTGATATACAGTGAAAGGTTTTTTTTGTTCATTTACATTCTCGTGGACTTGTTTGACAAGTGCCTAGCCTATCAATCAATCAATCAATCAATCAATCAATCAACCAAACAAACGCTTTATTTGTCCCCAATGTGGCAATTAGTTGGACAGGTATGTTTATATTTAAAGGGACACCAGGCAAGCTTGATGCTTTTTCTCTACAAAACTCCCCCTCGCTTGGTCTGAAGCTCTTTTCCTTTTCTTTGCATCTTCCGTCAAGGGTTTTCACTGCTTCTTCGCCGGCTCTGCCATTATACACACGTTAGCAACAATCACTAGCATTTCGTTAGCCTGCCTCTGTGCTGTGGATGCAGGATGTAAACTGATCCTGCTTCGGTCGGCGGGTAGGATACACTGAACTTGCAAGCGGGATATTCTTCCTACAGGCAGTAGGGGCGGGCGAGAGAGTCTTCATTCGCCCTGTAATGGGTCATTTAACCATATACCGACTTACGAAGATGAGTAATTAACACGAAAACGTTGCCTGGTGTCCCTTTAAATGGACTATATACCTTAAATTTGAATATGATAACAGTATTAGTTGCTTATAAAAGCATGTTTTCAAAAGTGGCAAATTGTTTACGGCTGTCTCTTTAATGGGCCTAACACATCCATGTGCAGCAGCTGCTGTTTACCAAAACAAAATTGCTGCCCCGCCCCGGGAGAGATAAAACGGGGGGCTTTTTTTGGAGTGGTTTCTCTGGATCTGAGGGGAAAGTGGGGGCCTTTTTTTGGAGTGGTTTCTCTGTATCTGAGGGGAAAGCACTTTTTATGTGGCAGAGTGCTGCCAACGCTGAAAGCCGAGGACTTGCATGTAGCTCTGGGTATGTCGGAATACAGATTGCCATTTACTCTGGCAAGAAGCTGAGCTGAACAAAGATAGACAGAGGGAGAGAGAGAGAGAGAGAGAGAGAGAGAGAGATAGAGAGAGAGGGTACAGAGCAGAAAGAGAAAAGAGAGTGTGTGTGTGTGTGTGTGTGAGAGAGAGAGAGAGAGAGAGAGAGATAGAGAGGGAGAGAGATATGGAGTCAAAACAACGGCATAAAGATTGTGTGCCCGTAAAAAGATATTCACATGTGTACTAGAGTTTTGTCTTCGATGATATGATTTGCACAAGTGTAGAACCGTTTTGTAGCTGTGGCAATTAGGCAGCAATTGTGAGAAGAGCGACATCTATCTTTTGTGTTCAAACTAGATCTACGAAGCTACAAAACTTTTTTACAGACACAAATTTTGGCAGTGTTTTGTCATCGTTTCTAAAGAGCCATTCAGCGAATTTTAGCAGTCTTGACAGCGTTTCTGCAGAGCCAATCAGCACATTGCATCACCTACTTACTAGCCTATCAGGTGATCCTGGCCGAGAGATGTGCTGCGCTGTCAAGACCGTGCCAAAATTCGCTGATTGGCTCTTCAGAAACGATGACAAAGCGCTGCCAAAATTTGTGTGTGTAAAAAAGTTTTGTAACTTCGTAGATCCAGTTTGCACATGAAAGATAGATGTTGCACTTCTCCTATAAAGCTGTTCCACACACATTCAAACTAAATCCCTGTGGACAAATGTTTTTCACAAGTGCACAAAATATTTCTGCAGTTACGCATTTTTTTTTTTTGCACACAGACAAAATAAATTCCACAGCTACAAAACGGTTCTACACTTGTGCAAATCATATCCTCGAAGACAAAAAGAAAAGAAAAGAGAAAAGAAACTCCACCCTGCAGTCTAAGTGGATGTAACTCCACCCTGCAGTCTGAGTGGATATAACTCCACCCTGCAGTCTGAGTGGATGTAACTCCACCCTGCAGTCTAAGTGGATGTAACTCCACCCTGCAGTCTAAGTGGATGTAACTCCACCCTGCAGTCTGAGTGGATATAACTCCACCCTGCAGTCTAAGTGGATGTAACTCCACCCTGCAGTCTGAGTGGATATAACTCCACCCTGCACTCTAAGTGGATGTAACTCCACCCTGCAGTCTGAGTGGATATAACTCCACCCTGCACTCTGAGTGGATGTAACTCCACCCTGCAGTCTGAGTGGATGTACAGTAACTCCACCCTGCACTCTGAGTGGATGTAACTCCACCCTGCACTCTAAGTGGATGTAACTCCATTCTGCACTCTGAGTGGATGAAACTGGTGGTTCTGAGACTTCAATCCCATGTCCCCTAGTGCAGGAGAGGCTGAACAGTACAGTGCACCCCTCATTACCCAGCCAGTCTATCCAGGCCCCTATCAGTATACAGAGGACATATCCCATCAGGTCACTGGGTTAGTTAGATCACAAAATAAATATTACAAATGGCCAATGAGTGATGGAATAAAGTAACAGCAGTATATTTCCCCATGTCCTCATTAGCTGACGTCAATGAATTAATGTGTTTCATTGACTCACAGAGATCTTCCTTTAATAGCCAAGATGCTCTGTGTCAGCTAAATAGAGCTCAATAAAGTCCAGCTTTTATGATGTTCTCAAACCAGCTCACTGATGATCTAATGATGAGAGGGGAATTAATGAGGATGTTGTGGAGGTGGAGATCCTCTCAATTAAAGATGTAACACTGCAATACTATTGTATTTAGTGTAGAACTAAAAGGCCTCGGGGTATAGGACAGGATAGATATCAAAATTCCGCAGTGATTCTCCACACCTCACACACAAGAGGTTGAGATATTTTTTTTTTTTTTAAAAAAAAAAGAAAGAAAAATAAATCAAACACATCCCTTGCAGCATTATTGGAATGCTGTATTTCATGAAATGAATACGAATAAAATAAAGACAAACTGTGGCCTGTTCTCATAGTTTTCATACAACCAAAATTCTGTCTGGTTGCTGGCGAGTCTTAATTCATGATGAATAGACAACTAAAGCAGACTACTGAACACAGTTTGGTGATAAGGCTCATTATGCTCCAAAGCTCTTTATGTAGGAAATGCAGAGTTCACACTATTGAATATGTTGAAAACAACACTATGTTGTTGTTGGTTTTTTTTGTTGGGGAAATAATTAAAAAGGGAATTGATAGATATCTCTAGAGCAATTGATCCTTTTGTGGTTTTGACAGCTTTGGTGCTGTAATTACTTTTTTGCATCCCTGGTCTTTTGTTATGGTTTTGAGGTCTATAAGGCTTTTAATTACTTTTTCTGGTTTTCTTACGTCTATGGTTTAAAGTGCATGGTGGGCTGTTTAGGACTGAGGGAATACCATGAACCAGATGAAAGGTTACATTCAAACCCAATAATAAAGGGTGCAGGTTTGTTTTAGGTCTGTTGCTCAGTGAAACACAGGTGTTTATTTATTTTCATTTATTTATTTGTTTATTTGATTCTAATGATTCCTTAAGTACAGAGTGTATGAGTACACTTGGCTCAGGATGTTATTTGACTGGCATTGCTGCAGGGAATCCATGACTTCTCTTTCTGAAGCTCTGTATTGCATTAGCCATTTACCCTGTACTTATCTCTCTAAGGTTATAGCTCATTCCTATTTCCTATTACCGGTATATGCTATCTCCTTCACAAGGCATGTCAACTCATTCTGGGGATTTTCAGGCAAGTTAAGAGACTGGGAGGTATTCAAAATCACTTTTATATTTCAGGAGAGGAGGCTGGTCAGGACTTTTAAAAGACAAATTAAGGACAAATATAAGAGAGGTGAGTACATCTCAGCAATATGGGTAGGCTATTTATGAAACATGTCAGTTTAGAATGGATGGACAGATTTGGAAAATATAATTGGGAAAGATGGACAGCATTAAGAATGACCTGTGTGGCACATCTGTGGCTAATGTTTGAGCATTAGTCAATGACAGCTCTCGAGCTGATAAATTAGCTGAACATGTGTGGTCTCTGTGGTCATACTAGGGCTATTTTTCCTCATGCATACAGCCACTATTACTCACGAAGGACAAAACGGACAGCTCTCTTCTGTCACTCAAAGGCTATGGCTGTTGATAACATAGCAGTCTGTTATGCCTATCCTGGAAAATCATCTCTTTACCCAGCCGCATCACAAATCATTTTTAAAATAAAATAAAAGATAAGGTTCCCCCTTATTAGCTCTGGTTTGACTCAAGCCCTTGCTCCTGTCACCTTAGTGTTTGCTCTAGAGAGTTTAAGTTCAAATTGGGCTATATTTCAGATATACATACAATACAGCTCATCTATATTTCAGATATAAAATTCACCAACAAAGCAGCCTATGTACACTAAAAACAACATCTAAATGCCTTGAGATATATGTTATGGCAGTTTATAAATAAAGCGGAATTTAATTATGCAGACATCTTGAGAGTAAAACCAATCATGTCCTTCAAAGATCTGTGGTTCCGCACAGGAGGATCAATAAAATACACCGATCTGCCCAACACAGCTCACGTTTCCTGATATGATATGTTACCCAGTGATGAGCATGAAATGTTAATTCAAATGCTCTTGCTTTATTGAACATGTGAGTGTTCATATGAAATCTCCCTCAGGCTTCAACAACACCAGTTAGCCAGAAAAATGGGGCAATGGCTGTTAAGTCAATAGACAACCAACTGAGCCATTTGGGCTGAAATTAAATTTATAGAACAACTTCAATCTCGAGTGACATTCTTCCATAATTGATCCAGCACCATTATGTTTACTCTGGGACTAATAGAATGCATCGAATGTTTTAGAACATTAATCATATAGTGAATGTTCAACTCACACTTGTGAAGAATCGATGGGGAAGGGTTTATCAACTGGAGCAGAAATTGTATGGAGGTTCTGATTCAGGACGTTTTGATTCACAGTGTGTGTGTGTGCGTGTGTGTGTGTGTGTGTGTGTGTGTGTGTGTGTGTGTGTGTGTGTGTGTGTGTGTGTTTGTGTGATACTCACAGGTTTCACATTAGATATAAAACACATCTCCTAAGAGGAAGAAACAAAATTAACTTTTTTCCACCTCTGTGACTATTCACTGCATGAAGAATCTGATCTTCAAATGGTGAGCTTTACTTAATGGAGGTTGCAGGGACTGTTCGGGTAACACAATTCAAAATTAAAATGGAAAATGTTTTATGAAATTCTGTTGTGTTGGCGAGAAGACTGATTAGCATACTGTTAGATGCTGAGGTTGGTGAAGAGTGGAAGTTTTGCTCGAGGCTACCAAGAGAGGCAAGGAAAAGTGTCATTTTTTCCATTACACTTTTTATGTGTTTTCACACAACAGGGACCACACTGATGCACTGTGAGTGTCACATTATCACTAAAGCTTGTCTTGTTGCTTCCATCCACAAAAGTCCTTTCAATGCATTTGGATTAGAGGAGAAGGCTATCAGCTAGAGAAGAAAAGAATGGATGTAATGATTGCACAGCTGTTTGGAGAAATCACAAATCTTGCCATTCTTAAACACAATAATCAACACTTATGACAGGGGCATAGCTATTTAAACGGGTTGTGTTTCCTGTAGGAAAAACAATGTGTCATAAGAAAAAAAAACATGTTAAAGAAGAAGTTACTGTTTTAAAGCAGAGAGAAAGAGAGAGAGTAAAAAGAGAGTGGGAGAAAGGAAATTATTCAAAATGATAATGATTGTAACCTCCAAATGCTTTTGGGAATCTACAGCAGGTCTGGAATAATTCATAAAACGCTAGAACTGATAACTCGTGCCAGCACACTCATTCTTTGTTCTATTTCAGAGAGAAGCCAAGTCGGCCTCTCTCTATGTTGTCTGTGGTCTGGCTAGGCATACTGTCTTTTCCCACCAAGCTTTTGGCTGACTTCTCTTTCCAGAAGCTTACTTTCATCTAATAGGGCATTTGCACCATGATGCAGCATAGTGCATAAATGTTCTTTCATTCCAATAATTTATAGTTATGTTATTGCACATGTATTCACATATTGTTTTCTTTAATTTTTATTATTAGGGGTCAAAGCAGAGATGCCGCTGGAACCCATATTGTTTTTGTAAGGATTATAGTTCTACCAGAAAGATTCAGTACACAGGATAGGATTGACATCATTTAATTATCAGGGTATGGTCCATAATGATTTTATTGCTAATATTTTTTGATATAATGTCAAATCTTCCACATTTTGTGAAATTCTTTCCATAGGGGGCTACAACTGCCACATGTCAATATCTCAAGAACCGCTTAACATAAAATCTCTTTACTCCTGACACTTCATATGCTCATTTGTAATGAAAAAGAAGCTGTGTACAATTTCTCAATACAAAGTACGTTAAAGAACAGTCTCCCGTTCTTGAAAGTTTGAATTTGAAGTTTGAGACAGCAGCATTCTTGCTAACAGCAGCCATTCTCTCTCTCTCATCATGGGAAAATAAGTCCCTTCAGGGCGAAACAAGACCCCTCCGCTGGCGCGTCGGGGTCCGGTTCGCCCTGTCGGGACTTATTTTCCCCATAATGACCGGCGTTCTATACATTATCCCTTACTTATACAACAATTGGGTTCTATGGAACTATTTATTTGTTTCTGATTGGCCGAGAGATGTTCCATGAGTTGGAATATCCCGGGATATTTCAACTCAGACTTTGTACAGCTAATAATAAATCACTCCGCGATACAATGCGAAGATTCCACACAATGTTCTCATATCCCAGCTCTCCACTATTTTAAGCAATGGGTTACTCCTTAGCAAACCAAAACGAAACAGTGCTTCACTACATCTGTGGATTAAGCCACACAGTCAACTCAATGTAAGTAAGATAAACGAGGATGCTAATTGTTCTCAGCATTGCCAGCATTGTGTATAATATGATTGTCACTTGGAGGAGACTTGTCGATAACTAACGTTAGCATAGTTAGCTAACCGCTGCTAGCGTGCTAGCATCGTCACGTCAGAAAAGCATATGGGGCTGTGCACAGTAGTGTAATATTTATTCACCATAAATTAATAAAGTTGAGTGGTTCTGCAATGTTTCCGTTTTTTTTTTTTTAAATATTTCTCTGTTTGTGTGTGTCACGGCTGAACTGACAACACATTCTGGAATCTTCAATCCACCAAGTCACCTCCCGGTGCATCCTTGATGAAGGATTGGTAAGGAGATGAATGCAGAACGTGACAAAAAATTGTATGGGCTTGAAATTGTGCACGATCGCTGACTGCACCTTTAATGTGGGGGTTCATTGGGAGACAGTTATGTGATCGCTGCCACAACACAGATGTTGTTTTGAACTTTGTGGAGGTCATTCCTGCTTCACTTGAAGAGGAAAGTTCTTGATCGGTCAAAAGCTGGGGTTTTTGACCCCTCTCTCTCTGAATGCTCGCCTTTGTCTCCTCCATGTTTAGTAAGTGTTGTTGTGCTCACAGCTAAGCGTCTACCTCTTTCTGTATCCACAAAGAGGGATCGCGTGTGTGTGTGTGTGTGCATACGCAGTTACCCTGCGGGTGTGATAGACAACCCAATTTGGCCAGTAGGTATCACTCAGGCTGTGAAAGAAAGGCACCAAGGGATTTCTTCCACAGTGCCACAGGAGCTAATTTAGGTGACCCGTTACATGGGGCTGGGTGGCTGGGGGACTTGATGGGGGTGTTGGATGGAAGGTATAGGCGCCTGGTCCAAGTCAGACCCACTGAGAAACTTTCACGTTTTGAACCACTGACCTCCACTCAAAGACAAATTGGTTTCTGCACCAATCTGGCGGGCTGGCTGGCAGAACGTGGAACGAAATGGACAGATGTGCCCAAGAGAGTTCATAACATGGAGGATAAGACCAGGAATACAAACACAAGCATCGGGATATAGCCAGTCTAGCCAATCTCATACTCTCTGAAAACATAGAGCCTGCAACAAAGGTCAGTTTTTGTTGACCTTGGGCTTTAGCTGGTGTGGCCAATGGAATACATATGATGAACTCAGTCAAACAAATCTGAAGTCTGCTGTAGGATTGAGTGACTTTGGGTCAGAAAATTGATCAGGTCCTGCATTGGTAACTTACACCAGTTTACAAGTTAGAAGTTAGGAGAAGTTAAGTAACATTTTCATTGAGTTTCTTTTGATACCAAAGGAATATTTACAGAATTTTATTTTATGCTCGAGAGAGAGAGAGAGAGACAGCAAGTACAGCGAGTAACAGAAGTAGAAACCTGACAGTGAAACATTTGCCAACACCTTGCATGACCCTGAATCCCTCTCCCCACCACTGCTCTCTCAGATGCAGAGTGAAAATAAACGCCTTGTGCTGTGAGAAGAAACAATAAGCTCACTCCAGATTCCTCTCAGACTAAATGATGAAAGGGAGTGTCAATGCGCTGGAGACATTTCCTTGAATCTTGAGAGACGCTGACGCCACGGCCTGTTTTGGACTCCGAGGCACGCCTACAGTAGGCCTTCCCGCCGCTTTAGTGGTGGCAGAGTGGTCAGGGCAATGGGCGGCATTGCCAAGAGCAGATTGTAGGGTTGTAAACACCGAGGTGTTGTTCATAGAACTCAAAAAAGAGTGCAAACAAACTCCCTAAGGTAGGTGAATCGCTGTCTGATCAATGGGGCAGTGAGGGGGGGGGGGGGGGGGGGGCAGAGAACAGACATACTCTCTGGCAGAAAACAGACATACAGGACTTAATGAGCAACCACAGACTGGAGAGGAGAAATCTAACATACTGTGCTGTTTCAGACGGTTTATATAAATTTGACACTACTGTAGAGCTGACAGGCAGTAGTCCTGCTTGGCAATATACAATCTCAGACATGTGATTAATGCTGGAATTGGAATTGGATGCTCCCTTTCTATATACATGAATGATACATCAGTTTTATTGGTTGAACTGTTTAGTCCATATTCGTAAGTTTGAAGTGAGTGGACAAAACAACAGATGGTATCTGTTGAAATAGTGTATATATATATATATATTACTAGTAATAGCCATGAGCAACATCCTAAGCACAAACATCGATACTCTCAGCGCTCTCACGCCATATGATGTCAAGAACAAGACATTTTGCCGATTGACTGATTTTGTCATTTGCCTGACATCTTAATTAGGCCTAAAATTGTTACCGTTACTGGGTGTCCATTCAGAGTCATCCCTGACCCCTGTCACTGCGTCCGCCAGTGCTTAGTAAATCACTAGCCCAAGGTGCAGCACATCATGAGCATTTACAGTATAACTCTCCACAAACAGAGCAATCAGGGCAGCTAGCACTAATCACCACATGCCCTATAGCACTAGGGTTTACCAACTTTCACTTGTGGCAAGCTACGCAGTGTCTAATACAGACTTGTTCCTTGGAGCTAGAGAACAAAACATTACTTTCATTATCATTATCTGCTGTAGGCACATCAGTTACACTATTTTTGTGACAGTTGTCAAATTCTTCCTTCAAATGAAACATGAAGCTTAAAGCAACATTCCGCTGCTCTGGTCAATGCAATTCCCCCATAAGCTGCTCTGGTCAACGCAATTCCCCCATAAGCTCATTCAGCCTCTGATGGCGCGGAAAACACTCTCATTGGAGGCTTTTGTCATATTAGCATGAGAACAATCTATGTTTCAGCTTCAGTCTGAACGCCCCATGACAACTAGTGAGCACAAGTTTGGAAAGTTTGCTTTAGCCTAGCGCCTTCTGATGGACACCTCGTTCTCAGAGTGGCACCTAGTGCAGCTTGGTTAATTGCCTGACATTGTTGTTTATGAAAACAGCATCCATTGGGCCTTAGAAAATTAAATGTCAAATATTTTCCAGACATATAAATAAACAGAAAAATAGATAGCTGGGCAATTTGTTTTTGCAGGCAGGGTACATGCTGCAAGACCTGTCAAAACACAAACGACCACGAAAATGAAAGAATATATTCACTGGGCAATTTATTTCCCCTGGTGACCAAAAATTCAGTGATGCATACCTTGGTTCTGTTTCATTGCTCTCTGTTATGCCTTCCAGATAATACTACACAGGGTGACAGTTGTTCCCTACATATCACAGCACACTTGTCAGCACAACGTAAACACTAAACGAGTCAATGTCCAACCTGCTCCTGTAGCTTATATTTGGCTCTACCATATGTTCAGATCATAGACTGTATATATAGTTCTATACAGTCTATGGTTCAGAATAAGAAATGTGTGTCTTTGCCAGTTATATGCCCCGATCGTTCAGTTCTTGATATCTTGTCCAGCTGCTCATTGCTTTGACTTAACTGTCAACTATGGGCTGTGACCTCTCAACTGTTGTGCTCTGGCTTCCAATTGGAGGGTAAGGGCAGAGATGGTTTAGGCGGTTAGTATTCAAGGATCTTTGGTGATGGTGATCTTTGAAGTGGTCAGTGAGACCAGTAGTCATGTTTTATTGATGTGAACCAGACAGGCACATTAGAGAAAAGAACTGTAATCTCCAGTTGCTATTTACTATTCGCTCTGGGCCTGATACTTTGTCCAGCAGTCCAGGGAATAATTACAGATGAAGACTGGATACTGGAATAGAGGTTGGAGGTCTCATGCAGGAATCATCTCGCTTCCCATGGGTGTTCCTTCATTGCTGTAACATGAAAATAGCTGAAACATTTTTGGGGAAAATATTCTCTTTATCGGAAGTTTACACAAGTGACACTGTTTAGGGAAAATAATGGGCAAAATATTTTTTAGAGACCTATTTGGGACATGGTACCATGGCTTCTTCTCTTGGCCCTCTTCCCAGATAAGGCCCATATCCAACAACCAAAACACTAAGTGCTTTACATATTTAACTGAGATTAAGTGCACAGGACAGACTTCTGGGCCCCTGGGCCCCTCAGAGGCTTAAAGCCGCATTTAGACAGCCGTCACAGGTGAAATAACCATCGGAGACACAAAAAACGCTGTGCGACAAAGTTAAACTAATCTCAACTTTGGTTGAGGTGACAAGCGATGAACAACCAGTGAATCGCCGGCTGCCTGTACGCATGGACGGATTATGAACTTTATTATGTACATTATGAACCTGGGCCCAGATGTATTAAGGGCCCCCCACTAATTGTCGCATATGTGTGTGTGTGTGTGTGGGGGGGGGGGGGTGTGGTCCCCCTTTAATTCAATCAGATTCATAGCTTACATCCTGATGTGATGATATTGAGACAATGATTCCATGCAATGGCTTGTGCTTCAGGGCCCCCTGACTCCTTGGGCCCCTGGGTAGGCCCGTGCAGTAATCCATCCCTGCCTGTACGCGACTTCACAAGCTCATATACAAGGACCCATCCCTGATTTACTGCTGCTGCTGCATAGCCCGCGGATTAGCCGGCTGGAGGAGAGGATGCACATAACGTTTTCGGCGTATTATGGCAAAAGGTAATTAATGAGGACATAATTGTACATGGCTTTTGAGTGTCTGTGCGATGAAGTAAAACAGGGAATCTCGTCTCAGCTGGAGTGCTGGTGATATTAAAACAGGCCACGTCGACTCCGGTGAGTGTCACTGTAATCAGAGTTTATTTAATCATGTCTCCTTCATCGTATCCTTGGCCGTGGCCGTGTTTCGAGTCCTGCCTTGATAGCAGAGAAACAGGTTTAATTTTATTAGATAAAACTATCCACTCGGGAGACATGCCAGCCCTTTCATTACACTGCTAGACTAACCGTATCTGCTAACACACACACACACACACACGCACACACACACAGCACTCAAATAAGTTTATGAAAAAAGTGCTGAAATGTGAGGAATGACATTATGAAATTATGTTATGGATGGATGAATTCTCTTTGCATCTCGTCCCTTTTGTTGTCATAATGGATTTTTTGGCTACATTTGTTGTTTATTTGTATGCTTTGTTTACTTAAACTTCCATTGTAAATGTCAATACTAAATTGAAAAACATTGTCATATTTTTTTCCGCAGTCTTTAATTGTGATGATGGTGAAGTCAGTGCCATTACCGGTTCCAGTCTGCGTGTGGGGGCGGGGGGAACCATGCGCAATATTAGCCCTCATCTCTTGACAAAGACACTCTCTAAATTAAGGGCTGAGGGCGTTTTTGTGTTTTGAAAACAGAACTGCCTGAAGGTAACTTAGTCCATTACTTGTGAGCTCCTAGTGCAGCTCGCCAAACTTGAGGTCAATTAGGTGCCATCACTTCCTTCATGTACCGCCGGCTGCTCTGCTGACTACACACATCTGATGGGAAGGGAGTGCTGAGGTCATGTTCATTAGATGTGCTGCTTGCTCTTGTGTTTGTTTGAACTGACAGGACACAGAGACAGAGGGAAATGTGCGTGTGTGTGTGTTTTTTTGTGTGTGAGTGTGTATATACAGCGGGGAAAATAAGTATTGAACATGTCAAATTTTTTTTCAGTAAGTATACTTACAATGAGGTTATTTGCATGAAATTTTCACCAGACATTAGTATTAACTCAGATAATCCATCCATATAAAAAATCCAAACATTAATGTCCATAATGTTTTCAGTATGTATACTTACAATGAGGTTATTTGCATGAAATTTTCACCAGACATTAGTATTAACTCAGATAATCCATCCATATAAAAAATCCAAACATTAATGTCCATAAGTAGAGTTATGTGTAATAAAGCGGAATGCTGGTGGATGGCAAGATTCTCCCAGACCAAAATGACTCCATTCATCATTCCTTCAACTGTATAAAGTCTGCCAGTACCATGAAATGAAAAACAGCCCCACACAATGATGCCTCCACCTCCAAACCTCACTGTTGGTATGGTAGTTTTACGGTGATGCACAGCCATTTCTCCTCAAAATATGGTGTGTAGTATGACATCCAAAAAGTTACATTTTGCTCCAGAATACATTTTCTCAGTATTTCATAGGCTTGTCCAAATGTTGGGTAGGAAACTTTCAACCCGCTTCGACATGATTTTCTTCAGTAATAGTCATGCATATGGCAAGCCGATTGAGCATTTATTTTGATATCTTGATATCAGGCATAATTGTCATGTATGGAAAGCGATTGAGCATTTATTCTGATATCTTGATATCAGGCATAATTGGCATGTACATATACGGCATTTTTGTCAACTAGTTAACTAGTGAGCCATGTTTGTGTGAACTAGTTAACTAGTGAGGGCCAAAATATGCACACTAGTTAAGTGGGAGCCAAAATGCTCACTAGTTAACTAGTGAGAGGCAGAAATGTCCACTAGTTAACTAGTGAGGGCAAAAATGCATAATAGATGGCTAGATTAAGGCTTTTGGGCCACACTAGTTAACTAGTGACAGCCAAAAATGTGCACAAGTTTACAAGTGAAGGCATAACTCCTCACTAGTTAACTAGTTGAGTAGGTCAATGTCACTAGTTAACTAGTGAACCATAAATGGCTTACTAGCTAGCTAGGTGATGGCAGCAGGCTCACTAGTTAACTAGTTGATGCATCCTTTGTCCAAACTAGTTAACTATTGAGGTCATAAATGTATACTAGTAAACTAGTGGCGTCGGATTCAAATTAGGAGGCAGAGAATTCTGGAAATTGAGGCTTTATATTGGCTCCCTATGTCCAAATAGAACATGACAACCAATCACAGTGTAGAATTTCATGAAATCCCATCCACAACATTTGCATGTGGCACACAAGTTAACATGCTGGCCAAAGGAACTTTAGCTAGTAAACTAGTGGCTTCAGTGTGACACTTACATGTAAACTAGTGAAGGCAGAACTGCTCACTAGTTGACTAGTGATGACACAAATGCCCACTAGTTAACTAGTGAAGACACAAATGCCCACTAGTTAACTAGTGAGGTCTAAAAAGTGTCACTAGTTTACTAGTGTGCACCAAAACACCCACAAGTGAACTAGTGATGTCAATTTCCATTACACTAGTTAACTAGTGAGGTGTAAAAATGCAAGGTGAAAGTGCATAGAGGCCATGGTGGTGGAGTGCATTACCTATGATTGTCTCTGTAACAATTGTACCTGCTGCCTCCAAGTGTTTTTGGAGCTTTCTCCGAGTGGTCCTTGGCTCTTGGGCTACTCTTCTGACTATCCTTCTGACTTCCTGGTCAGAAATCTTGCGAGGACATCCTGTGCATGGTCGGTTGATGATGCAGTGATGTTCCCTCAACTTGCAGATAAAGGCTCCAATACTGCTTACTGGGTGATTCTGAAGTTTTGAAATGCATCTGTAACCAGTTCCATTGATATGTTTTGCAACAATAAGGTTGCGAAGGTCTTGGGAGAGCTCTTTTACCCATTATGAAATGTTTCTTGTGTGACACCTTGGTAATGAAAAAACTTTTGATAGCCCATCAATATGTACAAACCCAGCTTATATTAATTTCCACAGGAGGGATAAATACTCTCTAACTACTTATAGATTCCAGCTTGTTCCTTGCCATTCCTTGCATTTGTGTACTGCTTTTTCTTAGTGTATTCAATACTTTTTTCCTGTGCCATTCCACTTTTTTACTCATAACTCAACTTATGGACATTAATGTTTGATTTTTTGAATGTCATGCATTCAGGCTACTGAACTTTTAGGTGTGGTTCTCTTTTAGTCTCTGTTCTGATTTTCTCTTTTCTATCATAGAGGAGTTTTTAATTAGGGCAGTGCTGCAAGGCTGACTTTGACATTCTGAGTTTGGATGATACCTGAGCTTTATGATTGAACTTACTCAATGACTCAAAATATCAGAGCAACATCAGAGTCCTGTTTTTTACCTGGTCTTAATGGTACTGGAATAAACCTTTTAAGTCAACCTCAATAAAAAAAAAATAATATTTTTTGATGTGCTGTTGGGTTTTTTACATTAATGTTTAAGCATATCATTGCATCTCTGATATTTTATTTCTACTCCATTGTTATATAACTTCACAATTTAATCATTCACCTATCATTTGGGGTAGAAAAGTAAGTCTTTGTATTCAGCAAGTCTTGGTATATTTTCACCCAAACTACATCAAATAATTTGATAATACACTATCTCTTATCTGAGTTGGTAATTAATCACTTTTGACTATTTAAATTTTCATTTTCATTTTTAAATGTAATCGTAATTTTAGCATCTCCTCAAGTTCTACTGTAAATTCTTTACAATGAAAACACTCAAGCTCTATGATAAACAATCACACATTATGCATCAAGTATATCTTTAAATGTAATAAACTACATGACAATTCCATTAAACATTTATTATACATAGACAATGCTATCAGTAGCATGTAATAAGCTAACAAATATTACCAAATGAAGCCCATCTTTCAAACTGCCAAAGTACACACAGCTTCGAATCAATACCCCTCATCATTAATGTTGACCTTAACATCACCATTTATACCTCAGTGTCATCAGCAATAATTTGATACAGTTATTTGTCATTCTTCATAGTGGAGTACTCAAAAAAGTCCAAGCACGAAAAACTGCATTAGTATGACAACCAGCGATACCGGAATCTGCTGCCCGGTCAGTGGTCAGCTGAGGAGTAGCATAGACTCAGGTGCCTTGGAACGGAGACGAGCGCTTAATTACAGTACATGTGTTGTGTTTGGGTCCCTTTGCTAAATGACAAGCACCAAGTTGACATGTGCCTGTCGTAATGAGGTCCTGGTGTCACACAAATGTATTCATCGACTTCAGGACAGAGAGGAGATAAAGTATTTAAGCGAACCTGAGGTGGACAGCTACAGTGACAAACACAATAGGCACTGCCTGTACCTGAACATGGGCCTCCCTGTCTCAGAATCAGTCATTTAGTCATGTTTGCCTAATGTGTTTTAACCATGTTTTAAAAATGCAATTGTGTTTCTTTTAAAATGCATTTTACTCCACCCTCAAATTGATTTTATACTGTATGGCCCATGGGTAATAAATGCATATAAACATTTTTAACAGCTTTAACAGTCTGATGTTATATACAAATATAGACAATGCTATCTAATGTCTTAAGTTAAAAAGTTATAATATTATTTATATAATACTGATAGCAGTATGTTGGTAGTATGTAGATGGTATCTGGGTGCACATTGTTTCATAATGTGTGGAAGGATGAAGCATTCATAGCTAGTGCCCAGATAAGAACAGGTCTGGCCGTTTTTAATTTTAATTAAAGAACAGGCCTGTGGAAACTTTCACCACTGCAGAGTCAGACACATTGTTGTAGGAGGTTCGTTGTTTTGTAGGGTCCATTAATAATTTGGATGTTTTAAAGTGGATCTTAAATAATTCAAATCACTATGCATGAAGTGCTTTACTAGCACTGTCTACAGCACATGGGCCATCATTTGCTAAAGGTCATACTGTACCTTGTAAGACATGGGTCAGGCTCAGGGTCGGGAGAACATACACTGAAAGGCTTATATGATCAAGGACATAATCATGAGTAAGACACTTGGGGCCAGATGTACTAACGCTTTTGTGCCCACTTCAGGCATATTTGTTTCGCAACGTGCGTGTAAAATCATTGCGAGGTATGTACAAACAGGCCGCAAAGATGTTAAAGCACAAACTGCCTGTTGCGGGAGCTGAAAAGGGCACATTGCGTTTTTTCGTGTCATGCATATGCATTCATGGGAGGATCCAGATGAAAGTGGGAGTTTAGCGTAAATAGCGCCTAATTATGTATTCCACGGTATGGACAAAGACTGCTTGTGAAAGCGCACGTCTATTCTGCATCTAAATACTTATGGGTGGAGAAAGGCAGAGAAAGGCGCAGTTTACACTAGTTTAATAAATACGACAGAAACTTGGGTCTGACAGCGTTCGCAATCTGCGGTTTGTCCATGATGCTGATAATGCTACGTTCGCAAATGTACGTACATCTGGCCCTGTGTATCAGCGCTCCCATAAACATTTATACATCTCATCATCCCAAGGTGAAGAATTATGACATTTATACATGTCTTCCCAAGGTGAAGAATTATGACATTTGCAATTCTGAGGGGTCACTGATAATCTAAAACATTCACAACATAAGCTTCCCAACTTTAGAAGCAGAGCAACTTTTAGCTTGACCGGCAAAGCAATAACGTTCATGCATATTTTACAAACTTACAGAGAGTGGCAGTGAATATATTAATTCTGTAATAAATGACATGATGGTACACAGTTTTAATGGAATCTGTATAGTGAATAATCAATTAAAATAAATCAGCATTTAAATATACCACATAATGAACCACTGTCTGTTTAATGCAAAGACAGCCTAGAATATAACACTTTCTTTTGTACTGAATGCATGGTGTTTAGTTCAAGGTCTGGATTATTCTTCAAAGTTATGGATCACAAAATAAATTACCGGCCTAATGTACCTCAGCAACATTACCTTCATACTTGAACTAATTGGAATTATGAAACAAGTGGAATCATGCTGTTTAAAAGGAGCAGAAATGCACAGACACACTGAAGTGACCCAAACAGTCCCTGACAGGTACTTCATTCGATGATCTATTGAGAAGCCTCTATCAGAGAACACACACACACACACACACACACACACACACACACACACACACACAAAGCCACTCCTGAACTGACACACACAACTCAGTACCTCTAAGTGGCATGCAGTCAAGCCTGGTATAATGGCATTTGAATTATTGGTGATGGGATGTATGGATGGCTAGTCCTGCGACACGGTAAGGCTCCTCGGTGACCAGCTACAATCATCACGAGGATGTAATGGTGCAAACAGTCCCCCCCCTCACACACACACCCTCTCTCTCTCTCACACACACACATACACACACACGCAGAGTCCTTATGATAATGTTGCTGCTCCGTCGGCCCATTAGGCGGGAAATGGATTTCTGGAAGGGGATACTCATTCCATCTGTGGCTCTGGCCGTGTTTGTTTATTCACGTACACTTCTCTCTCCATGGAGCAGGGGCACAGGAGATAAATAAGTTTTAAAAATGGTTGCAGGTGTTGAATAATGTAATTAACATACAACTGTGACCACATGAGTTGATTATGATGATGGTGCACTGACAAGCTGCAAGATTTCACCAAAAATAATCAGCCAAATGGTGCAAGCTTTTCATCTGTGACGACAGAGGCATCATTCCCCTTCATCATTCCCCTTGGGGATCAATAAAGTATCTATCTATCTATCTATCTATCTATCTATCTATCTATCTATCTATCTGTTGTACATCTTAAGGAATAATTTACTCTTCAGTGTGATAGTCTGCAAGAGCACATTTCGACACCTTCCTCTCAAGTTACTTGGGAGTTAGACTCTTTCATGGTTGTGTGACCAAAAGGGTCTCTGTGCAACAGTGCCCTACTCCTCAGCACACTTGAGTATGCCATCCAGTGTGTCATGTCCTCATAACGTGTTCTCTAGTTTGTGTTACATAAGCCCAGATATCGTTCCCACAAGCCCACGGCGGTTCTGCACTAGGAGTCAAAGCCAAAGATCTGAGTTCAACAAAAACTATTTAAAAAATGTGACACTTGAGAAAGAAAATAAAATGTTTAATGTTTCAGAGGTTTCCATGTCTAAGGATTCAATGTGCTAAATTAATAAAAACTGAAATGATGACTGTTATTAGAAAACTATTGTCAAGGTAACTGTGTTCATGGCTTTGGTTCCTACTTAAATACTGATGCAGATGAAGAGTTAAAAAAATGAACACACAACATGTAACTGCACACCACAATTTGTCATCATCACTAGACTGCTAATGAAATAGCTATAGGTCATGAGCTCTCAAATGCATCTTAGACACTTCCAAGAAAGGCTATTTTTTGCCACCAGACTAGCATAAGCTAACCCCGGGGGCATCCATGTTACTATGAACTCTAATCAACCTCATTAGATATTCATGTTAGATTATAAATATTTATGATAAAAGCAGCAGTGACAGTTTGTGCCTTCAAGCCGGACCAAAATGTTGTCCCTAACGTAGAACACTCCATGGAGACTGATCATAGGTGTCATAACTGGGTTGGGTTTGTGTGTTAAACAGCCATGGTAGTTTACTGAGAACCCACAATGACTAGAGCAGGGGTCTCAAACTCAAATGAGCTGGGGGCCACTTCTGCCAATGTCATCTGATTGGAGGGCCACATCAGTGTTAAAGAATAATACCAAAAAGAACGGCTATTTCCTAAAATCCAATGTTTTTTTCTAATACTGTATTTTCAAACACAAAATTACAAACAGAAAGTGCAAGTATTTTTTTTATCTATTTTAGACACCTGTGCTAGCAACCTTGTAGCTTCTAAATAAAATAATGATCAAATAAATATTAATACAAACAAAAAACAAACAAAAAAGCCTAAAAACAGGTAGGCCTACTGTATGTATGTGTGTGTTTCACACCAAATAAAAGTATTTTCCTTTCATAACTTTTTTAAACCTGGCAATAGGCGTCAGGGTTAAGAAAGCAACGCCATTGGATTTTGATATCAAAATTTCAAATGGCCATTGCTTGAAAGTGATCAGAGATAAAGTCCTACTGTAAATGTAAAATTCTTTGAGTATAAACAAAAGTTTATGAAGGGGGTACATTTACCCATCTAATTTGCCACTGGATGGCAAGCACCTCAAATGATGCACCTTTCAGTAAATACTGGATGAACACTGAGCAGGTTTACTTTCTTTTTTGTCATATTACCCACATAACAAATTAACAGGAAAACACCTAAGATGCATATACCAACAATAGTAAACTATTATTGGCCTATAGCCACAAGGCCTACAATAAACCTGGTCAAATCAGTTCCTATCGAGGGTGACTTTGTAGTTCTTCAGAGCCCTATTTCTATTAGCCCTGCTGTCTGTACCACGTCCATTACGGACACTATCATCACGATTACCACTGCAACCACCGAGCTATGTTGGGCAGAGGGTCGAAATAAACATGGTAGCCTATGCTAAGTGAAAAGACGCACCCATTCACAGACGCAACTGACTATCACTGTCAATAGACGATCGATCATAATCTCCAAAAGGATATTCTCCTTCAGAATCAGAATAGGTGAATAACATAGCCTACCTAAGGCTTCATCACACGTGAACGTTTTTCAACGTTTGGTGTAGGCTATAGGCCTAGGCCTATTTCTGCTTCAATTTGTGCAAAACTATGGCCTGCATCGCGTCATTACAAATGCACGTCTTCATGTTTCTCGCGTGATATACAAGTATTTCCTGAAAACTTTGTGCAGCGATTTTGGGTTTGGATCAAGCTCTGGATGTTTAGCAAATAGTGGATGAGAGTAGCCTACAAATGAGATTTGTCACCGTACTTGGATCTATCGTCTATTTTAATCAGTATCGTTGTTTGTCGCTATTAAAAATACCCTCAAGGGCCGGATTACATTATTATTTTGATATACGTCGTGGGCCAGAATTGGGCCGGACGCGGGCCGGGAGTTTGAGACCCCTGGACTAGAGCATTTCTGAATATTGAGGGTTTGAACCTCAACACTCTCAATCAGTATTCACCATATCCTCAGTTTTTAGTTTAAACAAACTCTCTGACAGTATACTGACAGTTCCTGCTAAAGTGTCCCACATGACATGAAAATAACACAGTCATAACATTAACCCAGTTTTGTTAAAAAGGACCTGATATAACCTCCCGCTAATAATATTTATTGCATTAGCTTTGAGGAGCCAAACATAAACAGAATGTTTGTCGGGTTTTTTGTGTGTGTCCTTACAGAGTATCAGACTTCAGTAAAGCTGGTCGACAGGGACACAGTCACAAGGTCAACACACCCTTTGTAGGATTTTAATAATCCATCAGCAGTTCTGATTTCATTTTGGGAATCAAAATGGCTGACATCTGAGAACCAAATTCACTCAAATATTTATGAAGGTTGCTAGTGTTTGTGAATATAACGTTTGGCGCGCCCGAAGCTGTTGGAGGCGGGTGACAATAATGGTGATTTGGTTTGAAGAGAGACACTTAAATCAGCACCATTGTGTCTGTGACAGGAAAATTGGTGTCTAGTGTAAGAAAATATGTTTGGGGTCTGGCTCAAAAGGTTCACCAAACAGTTGGTGTGAAAACCTGTTGACCTTAAAAAACATGCAATTGGATGCTGCTACATGGTCAGTCATTTAACTATATGAATATAACACCTACCAAAAGTTGACCAGGACTTCCATTTGTCGTGTGCTGAAACCAACAAGGATGTTTATAAACAAGGCAGTTCTAAAAGAAGCATATGCACACACACACACACACACACACATACTGTACATGAGTTTCATGTGAAATTTGCTGCTGGTCTACAGAGTTTTGATGGTGGTGAACACTGACTGTAATTGAGACACTCTCCCTGTCATATTGGCCAGTGTTACAAGATGGCTCAGGTTACGGTTGGCTTTCATAACAATGAATGTTATATACTAACTTCACATAGTATGTACTCTGTAGTATAAAGTGTGCAGGCTCCATGCATACTTTGTAGCAGACACAATGGTTCTGTATGTGGGCGGTGTGCCCACTCTTGGCTCTGTGGGTGGTGAGCCCTGTGTTGTGACTGCGCAACCAGCCCAGCTTACGTCATATTGTCTCAGTGTGCCATTTACATGCACTCTAAATTGTCATTAATTAAAGATTGCTACAGACTCTCATTTCATCCCTCTGTAAAAAAATTAAAAAAGCTTCGGGATCCTAATTTTAATTCTCAGATGTTGAAGAGGAAATGAGAAAAAAAAAAAACTTGTTTCATGCCTATTATGCCTCCAAATGGCCCCAGTCAGTGTGTGTGTGGCCTGTCTTTTTTCATTCAGGCACTAAGTAGCCCATCAGGGGGTCGGGGCCTGCTGGCTCCCTCCTGCTTTCTGACCTGAGGGGATGGCAATTTCCACTTATGTGTGAGGCTCGCCGCAGCCCAGCAGCACTGCCCAGGACTGGGGCCGCTGCTCTCGCCAAAGACTCTTGATGTTACGGGTTTACCACTGGCTCCAGGGGAGCTTTACAACAGCGTGGCTTTTTAAGGCTATCCCACTGTTCTGCAGAGGGACCAGCTTACATACATTCAAAATTCAAAATTGTTATATTTCAAAAATGCATAGTACATCAAACAAATCTATGTAAATTATAGTATAATGTTATACAGCTGTGTGTGTGTGTGTGTGTGTGTGTGTGTGTGTGTGTGTGTGTGTTTGTTTAACATTATTGCAAATGCATGCAATAGCCCACAATTAATCGTAAAAATATCAGAAAAAAGGACTGACACACTCGGACTAAATGTTATGCTTTGACCACCTTTACATTACTCATTCTCAAGCAGCGTTAGACAGCGTAACCTTAATAGTGCCTTGGCCAGTCTAAAAGTGCTAGCTTTGACTTCTCATTCTGCTTTTACCTGATTGCACACATCAACGCCCTAAACCGCAGTGTATGGTGCCCACAACTGAACAGTGTCATTCGATCACAGGCACAGTTGAAGGGAACTAGAGAACCGCTGATGACATCAATAAAATTTTTAACTATTAAGAATCAGGACATATCTACATAAGATTGACATGACACTGTCATGAACGTGTTATAAACAAGTCATAAACGTTTATGACATAGCGCTTCTGTTATTAAGTGACATTCGGTTTTTGTTATAACGAGTTAGGGTTAGGATTAGGGTTCATGTGTCATGACAGTGTCATGTCACTCTTATGTCAGTACTGTCACGTAAAGTGTTATCCAGGAAACTGTGACAAAAATAGAGATAATGCAGGGTAATTCCACCACTCAAAAAATGCTTTATTGCTTGTATAAGTATATATTCTTTTGATCCCGTAAGGGAAATTTGGTCTCTGCATTTATCCCAATCTGTGAATTAGTGAAACACACTCAGTGAGGTGAAGCACACACTAATCCGGGCGCAGTGAGCTGCCTGCATCAACAGCGGCGCTCGGGGAGCAGTGAGGGGTTAGGTGCCTTGCTCAAGGGCACTTCAGCCGTTCCTACTGGTCGGGGTTCGAACCGGCAACCCTCAGGCTACAAGTCCGAAGTGCTAACCAGTAGGCCACGGCTGCCCCAAGTATAACGCATTGTGTAGTCATAACGCATTAAATAGTGTAGCAGGAGAAGCACGGTTAATAGTATTACATTCCTCCATTTATGTTGGGAAAGGGTGTAGCATGGGGCTTTTGCCCATGCATTTGTTTCTTAACTAGGGATGTTCCTCTTTGCTATGGTTTGCCCATGGCAGAGGAGTTGATTCATTTTAGCCGCAATCTGGTTTACACCTGGTGGGTGAAACTGTTTCACATCAAAACAGACTTGCACCGTCACCTGAAAATGTCACACACACACACAACAGAATAAGAAATCAGTTGGTCTCTTTGTGTGAATTCCCATGTCTTATTTTTTGTAATGCATCTTTTACCAAAGTGTGGTCTGTTCGTAAATACAGTATGATGGCCATGTTTTAAGGCATACTATATGTAGCAACCAAATAACGCCGGAAACAAGCGCTTAATTCTGAGTGCATCTGCTCCTCTCTCAGAGGCACTTTTCCTTGGCCTAGTTGAAGAAGGGTCCAGAAAGGATAGAAGCCTGCATGTAGCTTTTTTCACGCTTGCCGGGAAGCAAGTGGTGGCTAAGACCTATCATTACTGAATAAGTGAACATATACAGTACATGACCCTGTGTGTCAGTCATGGTCAGTTGGTTCGTCGTTCCTCTGCCGTACTCAAACACAGACCACTGAAGCATAGGCAGGGCATGTAAAGGAGAACAGGCAGTAATTGGTGCTTGTGTGGAAATATCAAACCCAATACATACACATCTATGTTCTGCCTGTCAGAAAAATCCCTTTGAAGATGAAAGTCTTGAAACATCTCTTCAAAAGTTTGACTTATATTGCTGCATATGGCTACATGGTATATGTGAGTGCACGCTGTGTGCTAAATGTTTTTCAAAGAGAGAATGTCAACTTCATGATTCAAGTTTAATGACCTCTAGACAAAAGCATTAAAGTCAGCCATTCTGTGCCCCTGCTCACAGCCCATTATTGTGTCTGCACACATAGTGTTTGCTACATACAGCTTTTCATTTGTAATCTGCTCAGGATCGTTCTTTAATAATACAAAAAACTGTACTGTTTTCACAGTGTCACATGCCTGGCCCCTATTAACTCTCTTTTGTTGTTTTATTTTTGTTTTGCCTTTTTGTCGGCTTTTGTGTGTATGTGCTCATCCTGCATCTGTGCTCATCTGATCCTTAGATTCAAAACAACTAATAACCGCTACAATTTTGTATAATTATGTTGACCATTTCAATTTCAGGTTGCCGCCTACAGATCAGGTCATAGCGCATGGCCTTTAGTGCATGAACTGGGATGTTGCGAAGGGTCAGACCTCTTTACAAATTTACATCTGAAGTGGAGAGGTTGTGGTCCGTGGGTACCATTTCGACCTCCTCCTCTCTGGTTTGCGAGGTCATTTTGTCCAGCTCCGTTCTTCAGCCCCCGTCTGTAACCCCTGTGAACCTTTAGAGATGGGCACTTCACAGTTATGTGCTAAATTACAAAACCCCCTGTGCTGTGTGTTGTCATAGCAATGCTGGATCCCTTCCTAGCAAGAACATTAGCCATTCACTACCCATATCAGTGAGCATGTCCTGTCTGCTGGCTAGCAGCCTTCAACAATGTATTTTTGACTTTAATCGTTGACTAAGACTCTACCTTTCTTGTCACCTGGGCAAATTTCTGCTTCTATCCAAACTGACTACAAAATCAAAGTAAAGTTGGCAATATACGCCAGCACTGTGCTGATGACAGTGCTTCAAAAAGTTATGTCCAAGTGGAAAAGTTCAGTCATCTTCTCTCCTCACTAAAGTTATTGTAATCTCTTCTGCATTGTTTTGTTTACACTGATGCCATAAAATGCAAATTTTCAGCAAAAGGAACTTTTAATCATCGCTAAACATGACTTCCGTTCTCCTCTGCGTCTGTCAAGCCGAGTAAGCAGGGACAGTTGATCAGGGAGCAAGTATTTTTACAAAGAGCATTAATTAGCACAAATCACACACTTGGTTTGAAAAGGAACACAAAAGAGGCTGTTTAGTTCCCTTCTGTGCTCTTCAACCTCTTTGATTGTAATGCCTTTGAAATCCTCTAACTCCTCCTCTTGCATTAAGACAATATTAGAGATACTTCAAATGATTAAACTATGTTTTTTGGATAAACTAACTTGCCTTGCTCTAGGGGTTCCAATTACCAACCATTTCCAACACACATTAAAAGGAAACAAACCCAAAACTCTCTCACATAATAAACATTATGAGATGAACAGTCACTTTCCATTTCAAATTTATTCTGTATTTTTCTCCAGTGCATCACATTTTCTAGCAACACATCACACATTGTGATACGGTGAAGTAAAAGGTTGCCAAGTTCTTAAAGTTCCTTATCTGTTCTACAAGTTTGTACAAGTAAGTTGTTGCGTCAGTTGGGGAAAGGCCTCCTATTTACCATGCCCCTGTGTGTTTTGTTGTCAAAACAAAAAACTTTGTGACTGCACAGACCATCTGTTTTAGTGCTTCTTAACGATCGCATACTTGGCCAATTAAAAAAGATGATGGCTGTGCCAAAGTCTGACGCTCGCAGCCAGACTCCAGAACCTCACCTCCCGGGGAGGGTTGGATTCTGTCTGATCCTTCAGCTTCCGATGTAAGTTTGATCCACAAGTGAGTTCCCCCACAGAGTGTATCTCTCTTCTCTATCTCTCTCTTCTCTTTGTTTCTCTTCAAAATGTCTTCTGCTGAGAGATGGAGACAGCTTACACCTGTTAAGCCTCTACAATGAAGATGCAAGAACAGCTCACATAAACACAATGCTGCATTGCTTCACATTTTTGGCTGATGACAATTTACTTTTCAATATATAATCAATCAATCAATCAAACAATCTTTACTTGTACAGCACCTTTCATACAGAGAGGTGCTTAACAATAACATATAATATAGATAGCTTTGAGGCAGATATATTATCACAACAAACACATGCAGCCACATTACCATAGCATATAGAGTTTTTAAACATATAATTTATATACACTTTTGTGGTAGTTTATGTTATTTAAGCATACTATACATATGTGTACATATACTGTACTGTATGTGTGTGTTTCTGATCAATGCAGCTCTGGATTCACAGTCATTTGCTGTGCAGAACATGTTAGCAGATTTGCATAATATGCTGGTTAAGTCCATCTGTCTCCCACCTGCCACTGTAGAAACTGTCGTTATCTTCCACCGAATCTGGTTGAGTTAGAAGTATCACATGGTCAGTGGCTGAACTACATTTTATCTGCTGTTCTAACTCCTCTAAGAGTACAGTATGTCAGAGAGGTCTTTTCTAATGCCATACCACACATATCCATGCCATAGGTAGAGATTCCCATGGGTAGAGATTGCCATGAAAACTGCCTCTCCTTCCTGCTACAGCAATCATGGATTCAGTGTCTCATCCTCCCACATCTTTACAATCTTTAAGACTCATCCTCCCACATCTTTACAATCTTTAAGACTCATCCTCCCACATCTTGTCAAGGCGAACAACTTCTTTAAAATCAATGTTGCAAGATGAGTTTTCAGCAAGTATCATCATGATTTATTTTTTTTATTTATTTTGGACATTTTCATTCCTTTCCCGTTCAACAGTCAAGCTGACCAAGGACGCAACAATAAATACTTGCTCATAATTGTAAATATGTATTATTATTTATCATCTGACACCACACATTCATTTATTCTTGAATAAATAAATTAGTTCAGACGCCTCCTTTTCTAACTTTCAGATTGTGGCGAATGCAGGGAATGCACAACTCATCAGTTTTCTGCAAGGTGGAAGTGAATGTACTGTATATCGCCAATACTTGTCATCCCCATATGTAATCTATGATGATACAATCTGTGATGACACATTTAAGTAGTGACATAAGACCTCAGTCAGACATGGCAGACAGCCAAATGTGTCACTAACTAAAGTGACACGTACTTCATCTCCCCCATGAACCTGTCTATCCACCAGGATCTGATTAAGCCGGGATGGGTTGGAGGTGGCATTCTCTGCGATAGATCGATGACCCCAAACCCAGGAGAGAGGCGAGGGAGTCACTTAATCACAACAAGCTGAGGGACCCGACTGGACCAAACCAGGGCAGAACCATCAGCCCTCCAAGTTTATCCTTGCTCCGTGGGCCAGAAAAACACAAACAGATGGAGAAATCAATAGCTAGAAAGAGGAGGGGGGAAAATGAGAGCGGTGTTGACCAGAGCTTTATTTTCAAATTCAGACTTTCAGAGGGTTCGTCGTCATCGTCGGTAATGGGGGCCAGTGTGGTAAGATTCATTTCACAAAGAATTGATTGAAGTCAAGCATTCGGGGAGTACAAGGGGCAATAACATGCTCTGGTCTACTAAAGGTCAAGCATGGCTCTTAGCACTGTGAGTGTTTGTGTGCATGTGTGCGTGTGTGTATGATTCTTGTGTGGGTGTATGTGAGGGTGAAGCCTATTTGAATAGCTTTCATAAATGAAGTGCATCTTGACAACAGCCTTCTCTTCTGATTGCTTCTGCTTTCACTCATCCGGCACCCACTGTGTCCACTGCAGCCAATTAAAAAAGTGTTGTTTAGATTTCCTTCTTCGGCAGCTAAATATCATTTTGTCATGGTCAATTAAAGCGTGGCCCAAACCTCTGATTCGCTGAATCGCTTTATTTCAGTCCAGGCTAAACAGCACCTTTTTCACTCTTCCTCCTTCCTTTTTAACCTGTTGAGGAGTACGGTCACAAATATGTGATCAGATGCAGCTGGGCCCCTGGGAGTACAATCACAAATATGCAGAGGTGGAAAGTAACGAAATACATTTACTCACGTTACTGTATTGAGTAGTTTTTCTGTGTATTTTGTATTTTTTAAGTAGTTTATAAAATTGGTATTTTAAATTTTACTTGATTACATTTTGAGTGAAGTATTGTACCCGCTACATCAAAAAATCCCATCCGTTACTTGAGTAAAAAAAAAAGTTAAGACTAACGAAAACAGAAAGGGAGAGAAAAAAAATCACGCCCTAAACCACTAGCCTAGTGATAATGATCAGCATGTAGCCTACAACAGAACATGAATCAAGCTGGCGCCATGCAGTCTTTCTGAAAGTGATGGAGATGGAGCTGGATCACGAGATGCCTCAGATTACATGTGTAGCCTAACCTATGAAAGTGTACAGTATTTTCCGCTATTTCAATGGGTTGTCTCAGTTCGTTTTACCACTAATGATTGCGGAGATAGCCTATTCAA
Organism: Alosa alosa; assembly: GCF_017589495.1. NCBI lineage: Eukaryota > Metazoa > Chordata > Actinopteri > Clupeiformes > Clupeidae > Alosa > Alosa alosa. The sequence continues at coordinate 10,708,078 of NC_063211.1, read as the reverse complement.
GCAAACACCATGGGATTTCGTGTTTTGACGTTTGTGCTCACCTTTCTTTGGAAAGAAGTTTATTAGTTGTTTCCCCTTATTTTGATGTCTATTTTTCCTGTTTCGGCCTTTGTTTTTGGTAACCTGACTTGGCTTTCTTGGAGAAAGACATTGCACCAGCAGCACAACAATTAGCGGTCCACTACTAGTGATGCTCAACTAAATAAACAAAAGATAGACTATCGTGCAGGCGGACTAAACCATTTAGCTCTTTAGCAAGGGAGAGTGTGAGTGACCTTAGACAGTTTTCACTATGTTTTGTATACAAAATCCAGGCAGTCCTGTCATTTTTACATTTAATTTGGAAGTTAAAATATTCAGGTAAAAAAATATATGGTGGAAATAAGTATTGAACACTTAATTTTTTTTCTCAGTAATTAGCTTGAACTTCCTAGGGTTAGGGTTAGTGAGTCTATTCAACTTTTTCACCACACATTATATTAACACACATAAAAAATCCAAACATAACAGTTATGTGTAATAAAGTGGAATGACACAGGAAAAAAGTATTGAACGTGCCTACTGAAATTTCTTCAATACTTTGTGGAAAAGCCTTTGTTTGTAATGACAGCTTCAAGACATTTCCTGTATGACAAAACTTATTAGTCGCAGTATCAGGTGTGATTTTGGCCCATTGTTCTAAACAGATTCCAGGGGTCCCTCTTGTGAATCCTGATATTTAGTTACTTCCAGAACTGTTTAATTTAATTTAATTGAATTGGCTGCCTTCAAGTCTTTCTGGAGCTTTCTCAGAGTGGTCCTTGGCCCTTGGAATTGACTATCCTTCTGACTTCCTGGTCAGAAATATTGCGCGAGGAGATCCTGTGCATGGTTGATGTTGATGATGTTCCTTCCACTTGCAGATAATGGCTCCCATGCTGCTTACTGGAAGATTCTGAAGTTTTGAAATGCATCTGTAACCAGTTTCATTGATATGTTTTGCAACAATAAGGTTGCAAAGGTCTTGGGAGAGCTTTTTGCTTTTATCCATCATGAAATGTTTCTTGTGTGACACCTTGGTAATGAAAAACCTTTTTATAGCCCATCAATATGTAAGCTACTAACCAAGCTTATATTAATTTGCACAGATAGAAAGAATAACTACTCTCTAACTACTTACAGATTCCAGCTTGTTCCTTCCCTTTCCTTGCCTTAGTGCTTTTTCTTATAGCGTGTTCAATACTTTTTCCCTGTGTTATTCCACTTCATTACACATGACTCTACTTATGGAGTTGTTTGGATTTTTTATGTGTGGATTACCTGAGTTATTACTAATGCCTGGTGAAAATGTTGTGCCCCCCGTTTTCCACTTTTCAAGGGCCCTCTCCTCCATTGGGGCCCTATACTTACGCCCTTTAATGTGCTGAACCTTCTGCTCGTTTCCAAATCTAAAAAAACTGTCTGCAACTCAACATTGGCCTGCCTGCCTCAGCTGCCTGTGAGGGGCATTTCAGTTGTGCTGGATTACTGTTCACTGCAAAGCGATCAAGGATGAGTGCAACTAACTTTGAAAATCAACTACTGCTCAAACTTAAAGGAGAACTCTTTCACATTTTTTTCACATAGATCTCCATTTCTCAACGTCACTGAGTACTGTCGGTATGAACAAAACTGAAACAATCGGTTTTACCTATAGCTCGAGTTGCTGCAGCTACAGCGCTACACACTGGGAGCATGAACATTGCTGTCTTAGCTGCTGGCTGCAGCAATTCCAGCTAGGACCAAAGTCATTTTAGGCAAGTCCCTCCACTCGGCAGGCCATATTGCAACTCTTTTTGGGCACTTATCGCGGCATCTATTTCAGCAGAAATGTGTGTGCGTAAGGCTTCTTCGACACCAATCTTGCTCCAGCGGCAAGATCACAACAGATGATTGGCACGATGTCTTCACAGCACACCACATGATTGGCTCAATGTATTTTACAACACACCACATGATTGGCTCAATGTATTCACATGTCAACGTTTTGCCGTGGAAGGGTTGTGATATGTGTAGACAACTGCCATATTGGCGTTACAAACTAACCCCATGCATTACTATGGGGGATTTTTTGAGTGCTGAGTCTCCTCATTAGAAAGTCTGGTTTCTGCACCCCCCCCCCCCCCCCCAAAAAAAAAAGGAACTAAGTAACTTTTACTTAAAGTACATTTTAAATGAACTACTTTTTACTTTTACTTTAGTACAGTTTCAGATCAGTATTTTAACTTGTACTTGAGTAATATTTAATCAAAGTATTGGTACTTTTACTTGAGTACAATATTTTCATACTTTTTCCACCTCTGCAAATATGTGATTAGAACGTTTTTGAAAAAGGTTCTATACCATGACGCAACAATTACCCTCAGGGACTTTTCTGCCATTAAACAATTTTAAGAACACTGAAACTATAGAACTTTCTCGTAGAATTCTAGAAGGAGCCAGGAAAATAATTCACTCTCTGCAGAACGGCATTGTCTTAAAGAATTCACTCCTCAACAGGTTAATTCCCCATTCCACTGAGAAATATTTCTCGGTCTAAATATGTATTTGTTGATGTTCCGGAAAATAACCAGTTGTCTTGCTGCATTAAATCAAGACTTGTTAAATCTGGGTATGAAATTATTTTTTACATGGTGGCATATTCCTGAATCACAAGGTGTCTTAATTCTTACAGAGATCAAGCCGGGGAAATTGAGTCCTTCATAGTGAAATTAATTTACCCTAAATAGATATTTATTAGCACATGTCAACAAAACGGCCTGAAAGACTGACTGAATAGAGTAGTCACACCTGTGTGGTGCTATTCTGCATCCATAGTACTGTACCGATTTGATAGTGACACACACAGTTGTCCAATCAAAAGGTTTATTAGCTGAGAACGAGATCAGGGACACAGAAACAGAACACAATACACACGGGGCAGGTCAAGCAGACACACACACTACACATACAGGGGAGGACGCAGCCCCCCACACAAAAAGGATCACACACGAGGGAGAACTAAAAGGGAAACATGTTACAATAAAGACGCTAACATTACACTCAAAACTAAGGAGAAATACAGACATAAACCCCCCAAATGTTCGCTCTCGTATCCCAGGATGCCCTGCGCGGGAGAACGCTATGCAATGTCTTGTGCGCCGACGTTACAGTACTTTACATACATCAAAGGGCTCTGATCTCATACAGTAAATGCCAGTGTGAGGCATCTACAAGGAGCAAAGCCACTTACATGTTCTTTTTATCATCAAAATGCCTCCTGAAAGAACTGTGTAAAACAGTAACTAGTAAAACGTTTTCTGGCTTTGTATGTCGGGGCTGAAGGGAGAGGCAGAGAGTATGTGAAAGTGAAGACACTGAATGCTCTGAATAGACATTAGGCAGACTTACATGAGTTAGGCAAGAATCAATATAATAAAGACCTTTTAGTGCAATAAAGACCTTTTAGTGACTCGCAAAGCACTTGCAAATAATACAAGCGACCCAAATCATTCAAGACCATTTTAGGTATCTGAGGAAACAAATTGATTGTAGTGTGGAAATGTACACAAGAAAAATGCATTCAGTCACCAAATGTTAGGCCTATCGTGACTGACAATACCATAGACCACAGAACTGACAAAACAAAACACTGACGATAACAGAGAAAGTCCTTGTGCACCACCACAGATGTCCCTGTAATGCTATATTCCTACTGATGAGCCACTCAACATTGCGTGTCCTCTCAGGCCTCTGTCTGAGTCAGGACTAAACTGTCGATGGCTCAGAGAAGGTCAAGTTGAGTCCCTTAAATCAGCAAACTCTTAAATAGCTGCAGCAGCGCTGCAGTACATGAGCAAGTATGATTGGAAGCACATTGTTTGGCTGAGTGAGCGCTAGCCAAGACATGGCTAGAGTATATTGACCACAGCGAGGTCTGGCCGTGATGTATAAGGCTTCTTATTGCTCCCGTCATTTTAATACACAAAGAAATGGACTCTGCTATGTCGAAGGGCTTGGGGAAGGCTGGAGACAAAGAACAGGGGAGGGTCTGAAAGACAGGTGAAATATGACACAGCACAGTTACAGGTCAGCACCACCCTAATCAGCAATAAGGAGATAGGAGGGGGGTGGAGGGGGCAGTTGGGGTGGGGTGATGGAGGGAGGAGGTCAAGAGTAGCCCTGGAAGGTAATCTAAAGTTCTACAGAGGTGGGCCTGCCCCCAAAGTGGGTCAACTGTGACTAATGTAGCAGGACAGGAAAAATCACTGAAGCATCCCAAGAGGTTCGATGTTTCGCAATCTTTGCAAAAATGTGTATTTATTGAGGAAGACTGTGTTTGGCTCTGTATAAAAAGAAAGAAAACATAGACTGGTAGCTAGACAATAACACAGATAAACCAAATTATGTATTTCTGTCTGTTGCGAGGCACTTAGCAGTCAACACCTATTCAGGGAGCCCCCGTAGATCAGAAAAGAACACGTATGATCAGAGCCAGTTCTAGGCAGGGGCAAGGGTGGGCTAAGCCTACTCAAACATTGTGTCTTGCCCACCAAAGTCAATATTTATTTTTGCATCTGCGCAGTGTGCAGCCTCAAACCCACCTATTTCTGCTTGCTTCTAAATTGGACAGATGAAATGTTCAGCTAATTTATTTTATCACTGTAGTTGAGTTGTTGTGCAGGTTAGCTGAGCTAGCGTCATATTAGCCGAATTAGTCATTAGCCATATTGTGTACAATTTAATAGCCTATGTCTTAGCTCTTGATGAATTATTAGAATTAGCCTGCCAGCATTGCACTTGATTCACATCCTGTTTCTGGCAAATTAGCCATTTGAGCCTAATGAGGATTAGAAAAGTATTATTGCTCATTACAGATAAATGAGCCATATTCTGTCTCTGATTATAAAACAAGCTTTTACTTAATAAATAATGAAAATATTACCAAACTAGCAGTCAATAGATTCATAAGTTGGCACAAACTATACAAAGTGATTGTTATAGAGCAAATAAACCTCTCTGTTTACAATGTTCAGACACAACAAGGCTTTCTGAAATACCCATACTGGCTTGTAAAAGACAGAGAATGCAACAAAGAGCTTGGCAATGACCCACTTAATGAGTGTGTCTGTCATAGCATAGCATAGCATAGCAAAGCAAAGCATAGCATAGCATAAGCATCAGAGGGTCATAGGAGTTGGTTTCTGAGGCCTAGTCCACACGTACCAAACCGATCTTTTTTTCCTCCGTCTTCCCTGGAACCGTATCAAGAATATTTGCGTCCAAACGGATCCATCTCAACACGACTCAACACGTTACTTCATACCCCAGGCCTATAGGTGGCACTGTGTCTTTACAGAAATTCACCAAAACTTGCAAAACTTGCTTTTTAAAACAGACAGAATAGGCTACGCTTTTAAAATGGCTAGTGCAAGGAAACCAGAATTGTTTGTGTGGACTGATGGTGAACTGTTAACTGTAGTCAACTGTAAAACTAATAAACTTTATTTTACGGTTTGTGAAGGGTGCAGTCCCGTCCTTTATTTGGCTAACGCAGGTAGGCCTACTAATCACCTTCACTTTCTTTGGTTGTAGGATAGTCCGTGATTCACATTAGTTTTGGCTATCGCCGCAATTAGGCTACTAAACGCAAGGCTTACCCAAGTTCTAGGCTATTTTGTCGCCACATTTATAATATTGCTATAAAATCTTCGTTAGTAACAGTCAATACTTTTGCCTGCATCAAATCGTGCATTCGCATTCAGTGTGCTACCATCGGCTTAACGTGAGATCTAAGCGTCTTTGTATGCTTATATCTGATTTCACTCGACTGTGAATGCATGTTGTAAGACATGTAAAATAAATGAATGACACTACGCACAAATCAATGTAGCCTAAACTTACACCGCACTTTCCTAATAACTTAAGTTCTCTCGCGTCACTGACAGTAGCTAGAATGCATAAAAAAACACCGGGAAAAACAGTGTTCAGTCCACCAAGTCATAAGCTATCGGCACTGCGCAGCATCAGTTGTGATATTTATCTTAACGGAGTGTAATCGTAGGTAATGTCATGTATGAAAACTAGTATTGTTAGGCAATACTATAAGTGCAAGTCCAGGGCAGCTGAGGTGTGGCGATGACATCATCGACACGCATAAGCAGGATGTGCGGTTTAGCTGTCTAAACCAACTCAAACGGGCTACGGTTTCAGATTTCTCCACTCTGGGACCAGGTTTCAGAAAAGTGCGGTTTCGGGCAGTGCGTTTACAGGATTCGTTTGGACGCTCGGCCAAGACGAAGCAAAACCTCTGTGTTTAACCTAAAAAGCGTCTCCGTGTGGACAGGCCCTGAGTGAAACCAAAGGGCTGTGTAAGCTTTTCTTCAAGGTTCATGGAGTGTTCTTTTTACACTGTCAGAAAGCTTGGATCACTACAATTTTAAAATGACTGAAATAAATATGGATGATCGCTGATGAATGGATGAATATTTGGCAACCTAATTTATCCAAATCTAATGACAAACCTTGCACTAGTTTCCCCATATCCACACAGTGCTCTGACTCACGTCGAACGGATCATATCATAACTTGGCACATCTCTGTGCTAAAGCACAGGCGCACTGCATGCATTTATAATTGTTACACATGAACAGTGTCTCTGTGATGTGACAGAAATACGTATGTCACCAATGTGTCTAGAGATTATTTATTTCTTCGGCATAAAGAACAAGGACACAGATGGAATACTTCCGGCCGTTCGACATGAAGTGATGATCTTGATGATAATTCAGTCTCAGATTCTAAAAACAGAATCATTCATTGAAGATTAACGTGCTGGAAACAAGACCTCACTAAGTGTACACTTCAGAATGTCACTCCGCAGCCGCTGTGTTGTGTGAAATGGAGGTGTGGAAGGAGACGGACTAAATGCCTTGGCAAATGCTCTAATTTCCTCATCTTGTCTAAGTGCTCACCGGAGGTTTCAATTATGGGAAGTTTAAAGTTTAATGCTCCTTCCAGTGCATTAAAATGTGATAATAGATGTGCATTCTCAATGGATTCTGCTCTCCGTGTCAAAATAATCACCACCATTTCAAGGGTCCAAAATACTGTTTTAGTGACTGTATAAAATTGTACTGCCGTGCCATTTGGTTGTTCTGACAAGGTTACCTATACATTCACAGACAAACACGATTCATTTAAAGGTGTTATGCAATAGGATTGAATATCAATTGGCTCTCTACAGTAGCCTATCACTTGATATATACTTGATATATATGAATCAACCTGTTGGTTGATTAATATATATATATATATATATATATATATATATATATATATATATATATATATATATATATATTAACAATAACAATAGCCTGCTAAACTCTACATTAAACCATTTCCAGACAGCCATTTTGATGTAGGTTATCATTTATTTTAGACTACAGCAAACTCTACTACTAAAACTTTAGACTACTATGCTACACAGTGACATTAATATCTTAGTTTAAGATTTTAAAAGTTTAAACTAAGTTTAAAAGTTGAATGCTCCTTCCATGCATTAAAACAGAATAATAGACATGCATTCTCAATGGATTCTGCTCTGCAAGTCAAAAATACTGTTATATACGGCTATATGAAATTGTTCTGCTCTGCCATGGTTGTTCTGACCAGGTTAACCATACATTCACACACACTTTCTAATGTGGAGACACAGCACTCAAAAAATACTCCATAGAAATGCATGGGGCTAGTTTGTCACGCCAATATGGCCGTTGTCTACACATATCCCACCCCTTCCTCGGCAAAACGTCGACATGTGAATACATTGAGCCAATCATATGGTATGTTGTGAAGACATCGTGCCAATCATGTGTTGTGATCTCGCCGCTGGAGCAAGATTGGTGTTGTGAAGCCTTGCGCATGCGCATTTCTGCCGAAATGGATGCCCGACGAGTGCCCAAAAAGCGTTGTCAAATGGCCGCCGAGTGGAGGGACTTGCCTAAAAGGACTTTGGTATTATTCAAATTGCAATTGCTTCAAATGGAAATGTAACGTTCAGTGGAAAGCTATACATAATCCTTTACATTTTAATGGTGTCCATGTGTCTTCTTACATTGTAGTGACAAATCCAAGCGCAGGAGAGCACAAACCACAGGCCTTATGGACAGTCAGATGTATTTCCCCTGTGGATCTACAAGCATTCTATTACATCACCACCCCAGCATCCTTCCCATGTTATTCTTGGTGCCTGATTTATACACTGAGGTGCACTTGCAGATAAGGATGTGAAATAGAATCCTCTGTTTTCTAGGGCACTGTATTGTGTTCATGAGGAATGTACACCAGTGTCTCCGAGGGTGTCTGACTGTTATAGAGCGGTTTGGGGGAGGTTGAGTGGAGAGGGATGTGGGATGGGGGTCAGGTATTTGGAGGAGGTACAGCCTGTGATGCGAGGGCTCGAGGGGATGTGATGGAACCCAGCTGGAGACCGGCCTTGTCTCCTCTCTCTCTCTCTCTTCTCTCTCTCTCTCTCTCTCTTCACCTTACCATTTCCACATCCCCTCAACATGGCTCCCCTTTCCTCTCCCCCTTTCTGTTTTGTCCTCCTCTCTCCCCCCTTGGCATAGCCTTGCCTCGTTCCCTCATCTCCCTCTCTCTTATTCTCTATTTCTTGTTCCCCTTGGCATGGCCTTGTCTCTTTCTCCCACCTCTCTCTCTCCCATCTCTCTCTCTCTGTCTCTCTCCACTCACCTTGGCCTTCCTCAAGGAATGACAGATGACTGATACCTCTGCCAAATACATGGCCGTGCCACACACCCAAACGCCTTCATCTCTCTCTACTCAACAGAGGCGACACAACTTCCCTGTCAGTGGTTGCCTGATGCTGATATGTTCTGATTTTTATTTTTTTGTAAAGATTATTTACAAGATAAAAAAAGCCAACCGAGATAAATGTATTAGATATTACTCTACTGTAATGAAGATTAATGCAATCTTTCAACCTCGCAGTGATTTAGTGCATGAACAACACACTGGTAGAAATGGTAGTAAATATCAAAGCCTCGTTTCTCACAAAAAATTCTCAGTGAATGGTCATAAATGATCTGAATGGATCAATAGAAATCTGCCCCAACCCAACTAAAAATGAGTGGGAGTGAAAGTAGAATTTATTTCATGGAAAAGGCCACATTGATTTCGCTAGGCCTGCCTCTCGATGATGTTTTTGAATTCGCCGTGTTTTACTTGCTCCTTTGTACCTGCCCCCTGCTAGTTCAGATTATTTGTTTATGTTCCGGGCCTTTGCCTTGAAGCGAAGCTTTGATTCCTGTGTATTCCAGTTTCTGGTGGCTACAAAACAAAAGTGAGGAACATTTTAGCCCAGATACTGTGGCATTTTAACGCTCTAAGAGACCAACTCTCTGACATAAATTTTGTTCTTTTGAAACTGTTTCTTAAACCTTTCAAGAGTTTATGTAGTTTATCTATTGTCATTAAACCAACCAACAGGCATCAAGGCAGTGTGTTTTCAGGACAATATGTTGGAATTAAAACATGCAGAAATGGACCCATCATATTCCCACTGTAGTGTTGAGATTGTTTCATTATTATAAGATCAATACTTAACAGTTTAAACCAGATAAAGCCGTTACACACACAACATGTGATCCCTGGTAAAGTTCCCATCTCTTTGATCTATCCAGAACTTGACCTCTTTATTTTTCTCATGAGATCATGAAGTGGGGCCACATTAGACACCGAAGCCATTTGATTTGAGAATAATGGCTGGCTGATGAAGTTATTGGCTGGCTAGCCGGCTCAGCCAAAACCAAAATGGCTGCTGCAGCTGCCAAACTTTTCATGGCTACTAATGGCTGAAGCTGCCATTTCATGTACAGATGTCTGTTATATTGATTTAATAGATTTTAATATTTCTAAGCAATGCATGGCTTATTCTACAAAATGCAATACAATGCAATAAGTAAGGGATAATGTATAGAACGACAGGACGAACCGGACCCCGACGCGCAGCGGAGGGGTCTTGTTCCACCCTGAAGGGACTTATTTTCACAGTAATGACCGGCGTTCTATACATTATCCCGCTTATTATATGGCTACTTGCCAAAACGAAATAATAAACTCCCCACGATTTGACTTTAGCCTACATAACCTAGCCTATTTGTTACCGTTCATCGTGGCATTTGCTGAGAAACAAATAGTTTGCAACACACGCTGCTGAACTTGAATCAAACATTCTTTAGAACACAGCTGATCAACCGTCTGCTTTCACGTTTGAATGAAGTTCCAGTCCTTGCGTAGTGATATGAAAGACATTAGTCAGAAGCACAAAACCCGTTGCCATTGACAGCGGTGATTAAATGCTTTGCCGGTGATTTATGTAGATTTAACATAGGTCCGAACGTTGGGAAGGCCCATTCATGTGAATGGAACGTTCTGCAGCACTCTGAAGAGCCGTGTAATAATAAAAAAATAAAAAGCACGATTTTCCTTTCACAAATTATGTAGCCTATTAATTTTGTTATCTGTAGGCTCCCAAACAGTTTCAAGTAATAATGTCCCTGCTGCTGTGTAAGAATAGGCATAGATGCAGATGCACACTTGTCAAACTTCACGGAGTAACATTATGCTTATGACATGTAATTCGCTATTCAATATAGGTAATATAAGCACACATTGTTATATTATGTTGGACAACTGCGCATTTCACTTTAATGTACACTGAAGCCTGCGTCGTGAACTAGCAACGCAGCAATCTCTGGAAACGATGGAATGTTACTGCAGTAATATCGCGTTCAATGCTGTAAATCCCTCCGTTCCAGAATATTTGGTTCATATCATCAATCTTTGGTGCAGGTGTTTGTGCAACCGGGCCCTAAAGATCTAACAAAAGTTTGAGTATAGGCCTACATAGGAATTAGGATTAGCCCAGGTGTGAAGTGAGATCGAAATTACCTTGTTTGTTTCTTTACGCCATTTAAGATCAGCACGAGACAAAAAAAGGCATTACTTCTTCTGTACGGAAAACGTGCAATTTTAATTGGTCACCAATTCACTATGAGTCCTGTGTACCGTAGCAACGAGAACAAGACTGTGCTCTGTGGGAAATAGATGTCACTTATTGTTTATTTTTCATATGTGTAAGAATTATTATTTGATGCAAATAATCTAGCTGGCTCAGCCAAAGTTTATCAGATGGCAGCTTAATTTGGCTTACAAAATTATTGGCTGGCGGCAGCTGAAACTCTAAATGGTGCAAATGGCGGCGCATGGTGACGGCTTCGGGGTCTAGGCCACATACCATAACAAACTAATCTCCCATAGTCGAGAAATGCCAGAGGGGTCAAGCTATGAATGTTTCATTCTAACAGACCTCACAAGCATGTGTCCATGCTTTTGTCCTGAGTAAGGGGCTCTTGCTTATGGCAGTTGGTGTGTTATGGGCACTGGCTATAGGAAAAGAAGGGACATGAGGTCATCCTGACGCTAGCGCCACCACAAGGTCCACTGACTGGCTCTGCTTCAAATAAGCCACTGGCTCAGCCCTCGGGAAAGCTCTTTGTTTTCTGAAGGGAAGAGAAATAAAGGAATGTGGGGGACAGGCGCTGGAGCTTCCCTTGACAAACATTAAAAAGTCGCCTGTTGCCACAGCGTCCTGTTAGGAAGACATCCCCTGCCTGTGTTTCTGTGTTTGGGGCTCCAGACAAGAAGCAAAACCATGTGGTGTTCTCAAAGCAAAGCTGCAGGTTGTCTTACTCAACCGGAATCATTTGATGTAAGTTAGCCATTAGACATTAGCCTGTAGCCTTTGATACATGAGTAATGAGCTCTCCGCAATACTCACTGCCAAACATTTTTAAAGCTACAATTTGGTTGTACATGGTTATCAAAAATGTAATACCCAACATGGAGATTGATCTAGAAAACACACATGCCTACTGTCTCAAAGCTGTCTCTTTTGCATTCTCAACTAGAGGATCATATTTAGGATAATCAGTATTGGTGGTTACATGTAACTGACTGTGTCTATTGCATTTATCTGGACAATAACAGTTGGCTACAATTACTAGTTATGTCACCACAGTATAGAGTGCAGTGTCATAAAAAGTTCTCTGCAAGTCTGTTCTGTACTGTAAAACTTCATGTGAGAAAGTTCCAGAAAGGAATGGAAGTACACAGAGTGCAGTGAGATTCAAAAGTTTACAGATGCCGTGTTCCTTAGCAACTTAAACCAGCTATAGATCACTGACCTCCATAGCCTATTAGGCTTCTTGCTGTCACTTTTGAATATGCCCATGAAAATTAAGGGTCATCAGTTCCAATGTTAAGAAGGCTTGGAAATCTTTGCGGTGGTCCTCAGGGTGATTTTAAATGCCTAATTAAGCCGGCAGTGGTAGCCTATAGCCTTGTATTTCAGTCCTCCCACAAGACAAACAAGGCTTTCCACACATTTCACACAACGTTAGCTGTGTTTTTTGCTATGCAAACTGTACACTGCAGACTAATGGCATTGCAGGTGCAGACAGGAGACTTGGGAACAGACCGAGGCCAAATGTAAGTCAGATATATTTCAATACTCGATTTAACAAGTCTCTTTTAGCTCATGTGCAATATGTCATGTTTTATTAACACTATAACATCAACTTTACTGCCATTCTAACTACAACATGCATACAGTGCAAGTAATTGACCTGTCGCTAAGCCCCGCCCCCCATTGTTACCGTGTGAAAACTCGGACAAACAAACCAGACTTGATTAGAAATACATTGTGGACAATGGCAGCTGACAGTATATGAAAGCAGGCTTTGAGGACGTTTTGGTGGTTAAAGGATTTACTTTCCTCCAGAAGCTATCAAAAGGGACTTAATTATGCTATGGAGGGGTGTATTCAAAACTTTAGAATACATACAAGGTGACAAGCAGTTGTGGCGAGTAGCTGTGCAAATCACTGTGCAAAAACCACTGACGTTAATGCTAGCATTGTTTCTTATGGAGTTGTCCGAGCTGATGTCCGAGTCCCGTTGAGGCTGGACTGTCATTGGCTCATCAGCGTTCTAAGGGTGGCGCTTAGCGACAGGTCAATTATACCATAGCACCATATAACAATACACGTTTTCTTTTAGATATATCTAAAGTCCTCTTGTCTGGTATAGGTCTATTTCATATGCTTTCTCATTAGTAGATTGAGATGCTAACAGAATTACACTGAGAGGGTAAACACTTTAAAGGTTGTATCAGCGATTTCAGGCCCAAAAAAGGCCCAAACATAAATGATCACATTCATCTAATCTTTCCTAACGATCCGCTAGCTGCCTGGGGGTCATGTTCCCCGGGTCCTATGTTCCCCGCTCGGGGTTAAGGTTAGGGTTAGGATTATGGTTATGGTTAGGGTTTTAAAAAAGGGTCCTATGTTCCCCGGTCCCATACAAAGCGGGGAACATAGGACCTGGGGAACATAGGACCCGGGTAACATAGGTACGCTCCCGCTGCCTGCCTCATAAGTAGGCCGTCAAAAAAACGCGTCTCTGTAGGCAGCCTATAGGCTCCGAGATCTGTACACAAAAACAATTGCTACCAACAAGTGTTGCCAACCACTCAAAGGCAAAATAAAGTGTTCCAATCAATAACCGACGAGATGCGCGTTTAGGAGAGTTTCAATTGCAAAGGAGGGAGGGGGAGGGAGTAGCGAGCAAGCTCTCTGTTTAGATAGATAGATAGATAGATAGATAGAAATTCAAGGTCTCAGTAGCATACAGACATCACACACAACATTCACTAACAGCAGAAAAAAGTAATTAAAAGTATATAATATAAAAAACACAACTGAGCAATAAGGACAGTAGAAGATAAATAATATACTAAAATACAAATTATACTAAATAACACTAAATCTAAATCTAAAGTCTAAAAACAGTATCCACATAGTGGGTGATTAATCATGAGGACCTTGCAATGACTGAGGCAGGGACTGAGCCTAAGTAAGGTAAGGTGCTCTGTGTGAGTGAGTGTTATGGTGATGGTGCAAATGAGTAAGTCCAGTGCAACAGTGCAAGAATAAAGTCTGGAGACCAGCTTAAAATAAATATGGACATATAAGAGAGTAGGCAAGGTAATAAAATAAAAAATAAAAAACTATAGAAAAACGATATCTATATAGTTATAACTATATATATATATATATATATATCTACCCCCCCCAATACACAGCACATTGTCTCATGAGGAAGCTTCTCCAACACGCATATTGCACACTGCCCTCTCCCCACATACACAGCACACTATCCCATCTCTCCCCTGTCATCCCCCCAACACACACACCAAGACCCCTGGCAGTTGGGTTAGCCCCTTGAGCCATGGATCTGCCCAAGGTTTCTTCCTTGGTAAGGGAGTTTTTCCTTGCCCTTGTTGCTCTTGGGTGCTCCTTGTTGGTGCCCCCCCCATTCCAATCCTCCCCCCACCTTTCTTATGCAGCCCTTGCCACTTAATCTACTAAACCCCTCTTCTACTGCACTTTTTACCCCCCAGACATTTTTTTACCAGACATGATTTCACTGCATTTCTTACTTCCAGTAACTATATGCATGTGACAATAAACTTCCTTGTATCCTTGTATCCTTGTATATTTGTAAAGGTTAAGTGTAAATCTGGCTGTGGAATAAGGGTTATGCATATGTGCAATATAGGCAAACAGTAAGGCAGTAAGACAGTGGTAAAAAGTGGCTAGTGGACAGACAGTACCCAAACATGGAGAGGCAGACAGACTATGCGGAGAGGTCTATCTCTCCTCTTCCCTTAAAGTGAAGCATTGAACAGTTCAATGGCCCTGGGGACAAATCACTTCCTCAGTCTGTCTGTTGTGCAAGGCAGTGAGCGAAGTCTCCAGCTGATCAGGCTCTTCTGCTTTACAATAGTGCTTTGGAGTGGATGACACTCATTGTCCAAGATGTTGATCAGTTTGTTCAGGGTCCTTTTGTCAGAAATTGAAGTGATGCACTCCAGTTCAGTTCCCACTACAGAGCCAGCTTTCCTTACCAGCCTGTCAAGTCGCCCAGCATCCTTCTTCTTTGTGCTTCCTCCCCAGCATACCACTGCATAGAAGAGGACTCTGGCAACCACAGACTGGTAGGTAACATCCTGAGGAGCTTGCTGCACAAATTGAAGGACCACAGCCTCCTCAGGAGGTACATCCTGCTCTGCCCTTTCTTGTAGAGTGGCTGACCAGTCCAGTTTATTGTCCAGGTGGAGACCCAGATACTTATAGGTGCTTACCACCTCCACATTGACCCCATCAATGGAGACTGGTAGCAGAGCAGGCTTAGACCTGCGGAAATCCACCACCATCTCCTTGGTCTTTGAAGTGTTGAGTTGAAGGTGATTGAGTTTGC
Source organism: Alosa alosa (assembly GCF_017589495.1). Classification (NCBI taxonomy): domain Eukaryota; kingdom Metazoa; phylum Chordata; class Actinopteri; order Clupeiformes; family Clupeidae; genus Alosa; species Alosa alosa. Next base: position 10,692,674 of record NC_063211.1, on the reverse strand, counting down.
ACCATTGCACAAAGTCCTCCACCAGGCTCCTGTAGTCTCTTGCTCGTCCCTGATACACCCCACAATTGCAGTATCGTCAGAAAACTTCTGCATGTGGCATGACTCGGTGTTGTAGCAGAAGTCAGATGTGTAAAGGGTGAACAGGACTGGAGAGAACACAGTTCCCTGTGGCGCTCCAGTGCTGCTGATCACAGTGTCAGAGAGTTCTTTAGTCTAGACGAACTGTGGTCGCTCGGTCAGGTAATCTGTAATCCAGGTTACCGGGTGAGCGTCCACACCCATCTGCAAGAGCTTGTCTCCCAGTCTGAGGAGTTGGATGGTGTTAAAAGCACTTAAGAAATCAAAGAACATGATTCTCACAGCACTTTTCCCCTTGTCTAGGTGAGAATGTGTCCTGTGTAGAAGATAAGTGATGGCATCGTCCACGCCCACTTTCTCCTGGTATGCAAACTGTAACGGGTCTAGTGCATGGCGTACAGTACCTGGGGTCTGAACATACCTAAGACCAGTCGCTCCATTGTCTTCATCACATGTGATGTTAGAGCGACAGGTCTGTAGTCATTAAGCTCACTAGGGTGTGGCTTCTTAGGGACGGGGGTGAGACATGATTTGTTTGAACATCAACAGAAATGATGTTCAAAAGCAAAAGTTCTACTAGGAAGACTCGTAGCGTAGCCTTTACTCCTCCCATGCTTACACGGAGCCAATCTTAGCTTTGCCTACTTTTCGGGAAAGCCCTGCAATCTGATCATTCACTCATTCAATCAGCGCTAGCCTATAGGAATTCAGTGGGCTCTTTAAATATGTTCCACCTAACACTGCTTCTTCTTCTCAGTACGCTGACTTTGACGTCCCCTCCACCTCCCCTCCAGCCACCTCTGCCTGCAGTCCACGTCCATTGGGCATGGTCTGCCTACCACCACATCTTCCTTCAGCCACCGCCACCAGTTGGTCCCCGTCTCGACGTGGGGGGTAGGCTCCCCGCCCCTGCCTTCATCCATCGGCAGGAGATGAGATCCGCTCATCGCTGGACGGATCCGAGACGGGGCCTACGCCAAAGACTGTTACCTATTCAGGACTCTTTATCATGCTTGTATCCAAGCTGTTCCGTTACTAATTAAATTGTTAACTGATTCTATTCTGTCTACTGAGTCTTTCTGGTAGAAGTAATGTTACCCCACCATCGCTGATACAACCTTTAATGTAGGGGCACATGAAAATGCATAGTATGGCTCTTATTGGGATTCAGCACAAGCAGTTCCCCCAAAATACTTGCTAAATCTATAGATATTTACCAGACTGCATGATTCAGTCCACAGGAGCCTCTGCCAGGGTCACTGGCCTAATCCAATGTACTGTCCATCCTCTCCTCTGCTCTCAGTCTGCTTGTCATCTGATCAGTAGCAGTTATCTGCTCCATTTTCTTGTTCTCCTCTCGGTGTTGTTGTTGTGGGTCGGCCCAGAGGGGGTAGGATTCCCACCTCCACCTTGGTAGCTAGGCAACCACTCTACGTCTGTGATAGGCAGTTAGGACTCACTACCCACACCTCTGCAGCCTCATGGGGCAGACCCAGGCATATTCTATTGGGCTGCTGGAATAGTGTGTGTGTGTGTGTGTGTGTGTGTGTGTGTGTGTGCGTGATTGTGTTTCCCCTCTCTTTGTCTCCACCTTTCTACCCCACTCCTTTCTCTGTCTCTGTGTGTATCTGTGTGAATTGTGTCCACCCTTGGAATTATATTGGAGCTGCTATTTTCAACATGTTGGCAAACTCGATCCCATTGATTAGCTCTGCCTAAGTAAGTTTAGTAGTACTACATTTACTCTTAAAGGAATGGTTGGCTTTAAACACAACCTGGGGTCTATTTATAGACGAGAGTCCAGAGATCTTATATTAAGGCATATTTATGTAGTCAGTTCTTTACCTTAGTTTGTCCTCTGGCAGCTTTGAGCAGATCTGGATGAACTTCAAAACAAACATAATCCAAATATCTGTAGGGACCCTCTTCACACTACCAACAAGTGCAACGCTAGTTCACACTACCAACGAAGTGTAACACTATTTTGAGACATGTCAGTGGTTTGAAAATAGCAATTTATTTTGACGTGGCTCCATGTCCGCTGCTACAAGCTATAAGGCATTTCATCTCTGATGCAAACAACGGTCTAGCTCAGAACTTCTCCGATTAACGTAATTTTGTTCCCAAACAAAGTTGGAAACTCATATCACTCGTATCATTCATATATAGACCCTAGGTTGTGCTTACAGCAAACCATCCCTTTAATAATGCCTTTCATATTTTCCATGGCACTCTAATGAAGATCAAATGTATCTTCGCTCTTGGTGAATCAATCAAAGCCGATTGTACACAAATCACATTTGCTCTTCTTGTAATAAACATAATGTTATATTATAAGGGTGTTTTTGATGTTTTTATTTTACTTGATTATAGGGAAACCATAAAGGCAATTACTTTTAAGAAACAAATTAGTTAATAAACTAAACCTAACCAAATGTAACTAAATTAAACTAAATAGTTATCATTACTGCACACTTAATCATTAATTCAGTGTTTTATGGACATTATGGGCCAAATCACATGAACTCTGTGCCTTGTTTAAGTTTGTCTCATAAGCAAGTACATGCATGTCCCACGCACTGAGATGGCTGATGAGCAGAAATGTTCGGCAGAGGCTGTAGAGGCAGAAGGCTGTGTGTGTGTGTGTGTGTGTGTGTATGTGTGTGTGTGTGTGTGTGTGTGTGTGTGTGTGTGTGTTTGTGTGTTTGTGTGTGTGACAGGCCCAGGCAGTGTACTGCTCCACGACATCATTTCATTAGGCTGCCGAATGTGCATTTATTACGTCTTTCACAAATGACTTAAAATACACAGAGGGCCCCCGCTAACAGACCTGGGCGGCACATTGTGTCACTGAGCGCATCTTGTTATGGATAATTAATAACCTTCACACACACACACACACACACACACACTTGCACACTGCACCAGAAACTTGAGACTGACGTGCTGTCTTGTGGATTGTCTGAGTAAATGGGTATATCTCTGCATGTGAGTAAATGCATGAATGTCTGTGTGTGTGTGTGTGTGTGTGTGTGTGTACTGTACATCAATGTATTTGTGTATTTGTGCGTGAGAGTGTGTGTGTGTGTGTGTGTGCGTTTGTCTATGTGAGCGTTCATAGCATCATTACCATGGAAGGAATCCGATTCACACCCAAGGTGCCATGTAGCACCAGAATAAGAGCACGGCTGCTGCCGAGGCGGCTTAAAAGAAGAGAAATGGGGGAAATTATGAGACGATGAGCAGAGGAAACACATGGAGACGAAGGCATGGGTGCTGAGAGGAGCAGAAGAGAGAACGAGCGAGAGGGGGAGCGAGAGCATACGGGGTAGAGCGAGAGATAAGGTAGTATTGTGTAAAGAAAGGAGAGGATGTGAGAGGTAGGCAGGGGAGGGGGGTGAGAGGAATGAGAAAGGGTGAGGCAGTAGAGAGACACTGCAAATAGAGGTGAGAGGGTAAGAAAGGGGAGAGGAATGACAGGCTCATGGAAAGCAGTGTGAGAAAACAGATGAGATCTGAATGGGAGATCATGGACAATAATATGTCATGTGTGTGTGTGTGTGTGTGTGTGTGTGTGTGTGTGTGTGTGTGTTTGAATGCATCTGTACCCATATGTGTATCTCTCTCTGTGTGTGTGTGTGTGTGAACATAAGGCCCTTGTGGTCAATACCCACACAGGATGAGCAGCTAGGACTCACTGAGATGTAGTGATAATGGGGTGAAGACACAGCAAGCAAACATGGATTTTGGTGGAGAGTGCTGTTGTATTTACAGTGTGAAAAAAGTACCAACAAATAACAAACAAAAATACTTGTCAAAAAGAAACAAAAATAAACCAACAGGTTATTCAAAACAATAGCACAATTCACCGTATACAACCTCTCATCAAGTTGGCACTCTCAAGACTCTCACTCACACAAGACTTCTTCCAGACCTTCTCTTCCAAGACTTCCTCAAGAGTGAGCTAAAAGCCCGGGCTTTAAATAAAGCCAACCAATTAACTGAGGGGCATACCATTATGACTGGGGGGCATGGACAATACATACATTGACAATACATACATTGACAATTGTAGACAGACATCGGAAGATAAAAAAAGACAGGTGCCTACTGATTACATGCCATATATTTCTAATGAAATAATAACACTATAAGACAAACATTTATTTAAAATGGGGAGAAAATCCACCCCCACACAATTACGCACATTCTCCTGTGCCAATCAGGGAATAATTACCCCATTGTAGGGAGTTAAAATGCATGTGTGAGGGTGTTTCCGTGTTTGTATGTGTAGGAAAAATAGTCATTTGGGACTCCCTTCATAGTGTCCATGTGACAGTGAGACAGAAATCAAAAGACAGCTTGTGACAGTGTGAGGGTGTTTCCGTGTTTGTATGTGTAGGAAAAATAGTCAGTTTAAATATTTCGGGACTCTCTCTTCACAGTGTCCATCCCCAATGACAGTGAGACAGAAATCAAAAGACAGCCTGCGAGACACAGACAGACAGACAGAGAGTGGAAGACAGTGGAGGAATGCAGACTCCCCCGTCCTGTCCCATGTTCCTCCGGGACAGACAGATGCGTAGGCGCCGTGTTAAGGAGGAGGGCACACTTGCTGAATCTCCAGCTCCCCAAGTCACCCGCTAATTGTTCCCATGGGTGGGTGAGCATGATGGGGATGCCATAATGGGTGCTGCAGAGACCCACGGAGGCCATCCAGCTAATGAGCTCTCCCTTCCCAGAATGCCCTGCTGCTCCCGGACGCATTGAAGCTGGTAGTCAGGGTAAGTGGTCACACTGGCTGTGTGTTTAGATTCCGTTGGCTAAAATGTCTGGGATAATAACACATAATAAGGTTGTGTTGAAAAGGTGACCTCTAACTGGGCTTTTAGCAGAAGCAATTTTTGATTGGTTGTACTCATAGGTAGAAGGTGCACATGGAGGCTTACGTGTGTGTGTGTGAGTGAGTGAGTGAGTCAGAGAGAGAGAGAGAGAGAAAGAGAGAGAGGTGTACATCAAACTCAAATTCAATTTCATGTATAGGACAAACATGGAAACAAAACAAAAAAACATCATGATCAACATGAGCCCTGAGAAAAGATTGATTGAGTGATTTGGTTAATTTGTATCAGGGACCATATGCTAAACACATTAACATCAATCTCACAAGTGAAGAGAGAATATGCTTTATATCCAATTATAACTATAGGCCTAAGATCATTTCCATCTGTCGTCCCTGGCAGGTAAAGTAGGATAGAGGCCGCACTATGCATATACTTTTTTTTTTTTTAACATAATGTGAAAATGACCCAAAGTCTGGACAGGTTTGTAGGTGCACACAGAAAGCTTATTTGGGTCTTTAATGGCTTTATAGGAGAAGGTGGATTGTGCAAATGCGGAGCTTTGTGAAGAGATGCTCCAGTGGTCCCCAGAGGCAGACCGTGAAGCTTGGCTCGTTCGCTCGGAGCTGAACAAATCTCCGCAGCGGAGGAGGCGTAGCGTTCTGGGCTAACAATTCTGTGCACTAAACGGACATCTGAGTACAAAACAAAATGATCAAAATCTCAATTTTTATATTAATCCAATACATCACAGTGGTGATACTGTTGTGATATTCCACCCAGCACTTTAAGAGCTTGTCTATGAAGAGCTATGGTATTGTTTATCAGAGGTGTTTAAGGGATCTCACTGAAGTGGACTGAACCTCAGCTGTGTGAACATCAGGCTGAGAGAATCCTTGTCTACCCTAATGATACAGGATGGTAAGCTGATGGGAAAGTGCCTGTGACTGGTTAGGCTACATAGAGGACAACATGTTATTTTTGTTTTGTCTAATAGTTCCACATCCCTGGGGCATGCTCACAAATAAAGTATCAGAATTCACATGGCTTTCCACTGATGCTCCATGTTATCCAGATAATAAAAACTACACGGACGTGACTCATTTCCCTACCATTGTTTGGACCACGTCATGTGCTGCTTCTTGTTATTTTTCAGCTTTTCAACTACATCTGATGCATGCCCATCCTATTAGTCTCAGTAACTCATTGGGGACTATTCTGTTGTGGTGTTTTTGTTGTTGTTTGTGTCTTTTGGTATATTGTTAATAACTCTTCTATGCTGGTGGTTTTATTTTGAAAAGAAAGAAAATCACCCTGTTGATAGTTTGCCATTCTGTCACCCTAACTATGGCTTGACTAGCGTAGCTCCCTATACTGTAAGTAATATAACGATAAAATAATCACTGAAACAGTGAAATCCGGTGCCCTCTTTTTATCATAAAAGTGTTCCTGCATTTAAATAAGCGGCAGAGACTGGCAGTCAGTGTGAAGTCCAGGCAGAAATAAAAAGGCTGACATATTGAAAATGTTCATTCTCTTTGTCAAGATCTGAGCGTTGTCAAGGTAATGCGCCTGTCTGCGTGAAGCCCTGCAGCAAAATCACTACCAGCTGGCCAAATCCCCTTCCCCAAGCTGAATGATATTACTTTTTTTTTTTTCTTAGAGCTTTTTTTTCTCTCAAGAAATGTTTGGCGGTTCACTGGACTGCCTGCAAAGTTAATTTGCCACGGAACATAAAAGGAAGGCGCTTGCCTGCATCTTTGGGTGCTGGGGGAAAACGGAAGGTGGAAGATAGCAGAAGCTACCGTTAGGACCACCCATTGAGCCTGAATCCATTTCCTCATGTTAATTATTCACTGTTGATTTAATCTCTGCCGACTGAATCACTATATCTCAATTTCTATCCTCTGCTTTTTTTCTCTTCTGTTTCGCTCGCTGCCTTTTCCATTGACATCTTTGTCTTTGTGAGGGATTTCACATTTGTTTTAAATTAGTAATTTATTCGGAATTCATCTGTGGTTGGGGCTAATTATTTAAAACACTCATTCAACAGATTCCCTAGTTTGCAGCATTCAGAAAGTATGGGGGGGGGAAGCAGTTTGCACTCCATTGCAGCAGTCAGAAAGTATGATGGGGGGGAAAGCAGTTTGCACTCCATTGCAGCAGTCAGAAAGTATGATGGGGGGGAAAGCAGTTTGCACTCCATTGCAGCAGTCAGAAAGTATGATGGGGGGGAAAAAGACACATTAAAATGGCTTCCACTGGTATCTAGAGATTATTCAGCATGAGTGACGTGAGGTAATCAAACGTTAACATATGCACATTTAACTCTACAAACCATTTTATCCGCCTTTTCCATTACCCCCGACACTTCTCATACATGTGAACAATTAATTAATATGTTGGTGGACAACAAAACAATTAATTAAAGTCACAACTAAATCATGTTTTTTTTTTTTCATTCAGCTGCGTACAGTAGTGTTTTCAATTGGAAACAATTTGTCTTCATTAGAAGAGAATGGCCTAATGGAGTCTAATCGAGACAGGAGACGACTCGCCGTGATGAGTGTGAGTGTGAACGGCACTAACCGTCTGAGGAGAGTCTGGAGTGTGACATGAGGAGGCATTCATTCTCACCACGTCTTTTCAGAACGTCTATCTCTGTGGAGATGAACAGGCACCGCCCTCGCCATTTATCAGGCCCTGAATGGATGGGGGAAAAATAAATTGGTTTGGGCGGGATATGTGCTGAGATATCTAATGACAGTAGAAAAGCATAGAGAGAGAGAGAGGGAGAGAGAATGCATGTGGTGGCTGCTGTAGGCTAATTACTCATTTTGGGCTCTAGTTGGAGACTCCTTGGGCAAAGGACTGACTAATCTACTGGCAAATGAGACAAGAGCCTCAGTCAGGCTGCCAGCTCGCCGCGAGGAAGTGAGTGGCCCGACATCCCCTGTGATAAAGCACCAACCATGGATTTTGTTTTTCAGCCCAGACCTCTCTCTCTCTCTCTCTGTCTTTCTCTCTCTCCTCTGTAATAGTGCTGTCTTTACTGAGAATTACACAGAAGAGCAGAGGAGGAGGAGGAACACTGATGAATGGGTTGAACTGAAAACGCGTTTCGCTAACAGCGCTAACCTCTGGCTGGTAGCCTGGGACATCTTTATTTGGGGCCATGGTTGAGTCTTGAGTCAGCATTGTGCCAGTTCCAGCAAACATGTCTAAATCACCTCAAAAAGCCACAGAGTGCCATCCCAAAAATGGACTATGTGTCATTTTGTCTGATTTCTTACCAGCGATGAAGAACATTTATATGAACTGACGAAACCGCTAACTAGTTTAGTTAGTCCATTTCACACCTCCTCAGCAGCAGATTGCTGTGACTTTATCACCACGGGGCGTCTTTAAATGGATATGATTGACATTAAAATCATGTAGTACAGCAACTTTATAGCCTCACACAAATATAGCAGTGCGCAGGCGCATGGCTAAGGGCGGGAGTGCGACTCTTGACAGTGAAAAATGTTTCCTGTGGCTTCTGTCCAGCTGCACACCTGGCCTGCCTGCAGTCAACAGATTCCCTAGATTCTTCCTTTCATTCCTTCTCTCTTTCTTTTTCTTTCTTTCTTTCTTTCTTTCTTTCTTTCTTCTGTTCTTCTCTTTCTTTTCATTTTTTGTTCTGTTGTTTTTCCTACATTGTGCTGATGGCACACAGGGGTCACACGGGCAGCGGAATGCGGGGAACAGCTGGGCCGGGCCCTGTGGCCGTCTCTTGGAGCGAAACACATGGCGTGCCAGCCATGGAATGTCCCCAAGCGAAGCGTCCTTGAGAAGACTCTCTCTCTCTCTCTCTCTCTCTCCCTCTCTCTCTTTCTCTCTCTCTCTCTCTCTCTCTCTCTCTTTCTCTCTCTCTCTCTCTCTCTCTCTCTCTCTCTCTCTCTCTCTCTCCGTCATGTTACTTGTTGACGTGCAGGGCAAGCAGACTCGTCCCTAGCTGAGCCACAGTCTCCATTATGTGTTCCTGTCTAGCAGGCACCCCCCCAGGCTCGGGTCACCTGAGGGCTTCTGTTATGTTGGCTCAGTGGAAGAGAAGAGAAATGCAAATAGCAATTAATCTCAATGCAGGGAGGAGGTTCTGCTCCAGAAATGAAAGCTACGACATGCTCTGAATTGAGAACTTGAAATTCTCGTAACTTGAGTTTAACAAACTTGGACCATGAAAGTGTACACATTCTTTTGCACTTTGCTTTGAAAATTTATAAAAAGAAGGATGATATTTGTTAGTCAGATTATTGTCTGTCTGACATTGACTATGCATGTACAATCAGAGAGAATGTTTTCCCTGAGATGGCCTGTCTGCAAGGACAACAATGACAGGGCATGCAGCAGAGCACATCCCGTTGGTTCCCTCAGTAGCCTCAGGCCCATGTAACTGCATGATAAGACTGGTCTGAAATCAGTGTGAAAAGAGGAGCCAAGCGTATCAGTCAGGGCCACCCGCCACACTGGGCTCCTCTCACTGATGGGGATTTCATGAGCAAACTGGCCAATCCTGATCCCCATGGCCTCTTCTGACATACTAGTGGTCTCTACTGCATCATGCCCTCATGTCTCCCAGCAAGAGCACATTCTGGAACTACCTCTATAAACATACCAAATGTCCTTTTTTTTAAGCGGAAAGCTTAAAACAGCAGACAAAACAGCAGAGAGTGAAGTACAACTTCAGCAGGAGAGCTGCAGGAGCAAGAGCTGTGAGTTTGAAGAGCAGCAGGAGCAAGAGCTGTGAGAATTGTGAGTTTGCATTCATGTGTGGGATGGTGCAGTGTGTGGTGTATGTACTTTTAATCTCCTTTGAAACTAACTATGAGACAACAGATGTTCTTCTACCTAAACATCCACCATGCAAATATATACTGTGTGGGGCAGCCGTGGCCTACTGGTTAGCGCTTCGGACTTGTTACCGGAGGGTTGCTGGTTCGAACCCCGACCAGTAGGAATGGCTGAAGTGCCCTGTTGAACAAGGCAGCTCACCGCTGTTGATGCAGGCATTAGTGGGATTGCTTCACCTCACTGTATGTTCACTGTGTGCTGAGTGTGTTTCACTAATTCACGGATTGGGATAAATGCAGAGACCAAATTTCCCTCACGGGATCAAAAGAGTATATATACTTATACTATATATATAATAACAAGGCACCACATTCTGAGTCTGTCTGTTACGAGAGGGGAGGCAGTGCTGTGGTTGTACACTGACTGATGAGTAGTGCAGGAGAGTGAAATAAATGGACTGTTTATCAAACATTAAATAGGCGTCTGGATCTGGCTGGAATAGCAGTGGATGGGCACACCCTCACCCTAATGATAATGAAACAGCTCCAGCAGAGTGGACACGGCCTGGCCGTTTGAGCCCGGGCAAGGTAGATCCATGATCAGCTCATCGTGGAAAAGACATTATCGTGTAATTGAAACCTTGGCTGGCATCCATCTCGCCGGCGACTAGACCAGGCTAATGCCTTGGGAACACTCGTTGCAGGCACTGCTGTCGCAGGAAAAGAAAAAAAAGGACATCTGTCCAGATCTATGAGGGGTGGAGAGGGGAACTGAATTAACTTTATGACGGCAAACAAATGTGCCCATTAGTGGAGCCTCTGTCCCTAGTGAGCACTGTGCAGGAGAGACCCAGGTGCAGTCTGCTAGTTAGTAAAACAGACTCCATAAAATGTAAGCGACTGCCGGCCATTGTGGTCAACTGTGGGGGCGGCCAGCTGAATGACAGCAGAGGCAGCCAGTTTGTATCAACTGTACACAGAGAAGAATACCAAGTGAGAAAGCATTGGAAACAGGCTGAACTTGTTGGCATCAAAAGCCACAGACACTGTCGATATCAAAGCATTTGCATGTAAAAAGGGGTCATATTATTTTAGATCTGCAGTACGTGTCCATCTTGTGTTCCAAAGGGATTCGTCTAATGAAGGGTTTTGAAACAGACCGCTTTGAAGAGATTTTAAAAAGTGCTATATAAGGAGGCGAAGGAATGGTATCTGCCTCTTTCTGGACAGAGTTATTTAGGGACAGGGTTGAACTTGACTTGACCCAAAATTGCTTTGTTGTGTGAGACGAGGTCCTGTCAAAGATAGCCCACATTTATGCATAGTCTTTTCTCTGTGTAGAATGGCTTGCAAAGTATAATCTACCCAATTAATGGTGTTGTCCCTAATTCTAATCAAAGTTTTCTGTTGAATTCAGCAAAAATTCTCCTCTCATTCCTTCAGATGTGGGTGCATAAAAAAGAAACAAGAAAGCAAAATGGCCTACTGTAGTTTAGACAAAGTTTCTTAGACCAAACCGTAACCTATTCCAACCAAACAACAATTGTTTCAGGAGTGGTGCAGAGAGGTTGCATTTGATTGGATATTGAGATATGTCAACAAATTGCAAGAACCGAGGCATTTAACTCCATAATTATGCTTACATGATTATTTTTTTAGTTGGCAATTGTAACAGCTGTAGATCATGGAGTTGCTGTCTTTTTTCACTTTTCCCTCTTCTTTATATATATATATATATATTGAAACGGACATTGCAATTCCATTTCAATTCTAGTTTCATGTTTTTAAAACCACTAGGATTTTGGAGAGTATTCCTTTCCTGAGACCAGTGAATCTGCCTAAAATATTACACATACTGTATAATACAAAAGCAAAGTAGTGGAAGGAGGCTGAAAAAACATAGCTGACTGGGGAAGCAGCAAGCAGAGCAAGTGGCGAGCATCAGCGTTTTGAATAATGGAACAGAGACCGCAGACCCCCTGGTGTCTGCACATGTAGAGATGAAATAATTATGTTTCTTAGGCGGTGCTTGAGATCCAGGTGCTCGAAACATTATGGGATATACGATCGCTGCCAGGCCAGGGGTCTTTGACTTATGCAAGCACATTATGGAACATTTGGTGGTCCCCATTAAAGCCTGGTTTCACACATTTTATTTGGGTTGGGGTAACTGTGCAGCTGTATTCTGTGAGTAAATGATTCCGCTGCATTGTAAGTTCTCCGTGGCTTGTTGAGGGGGCGGCTGCACTGTTAGAATTCCAGCTTGCAGCTTACAAACTGTAACTTCACTGCTGTTAGGGAGAGTTACCAACCTAGTGTATGAATTACACACGATGAATGCCATTGTGAGAGTCTTTGTGCGGTGGTGCATATGGTCAGACAGACTTGGCACGCAACAAAGCCTCAGGAAATACAGTATCATCAGTACATCACCTTATCAGTTGTCATGGCATGTGAAATGGCAGCAAAATAAAAGTAAGGATGGGAGCAGTCGTTGCACTCCAACTAGGAGTACCAGCCAACCCCGGCTCCACTCATAGAAATGAAGTTGGATTTTCCAGTAGTGTCACTGGGGTTATTTGTTAATAACCTGATAAAATATTCCTGGAAGTATTTATTCTGCTAACATCAAAGCATGCTCGGTGGAAATCCAGGGAATATTCATCATTGTGTCTCTCAAGCAGCCTGCTGCATTGCCCTGACTTCAAAGAGATTTTAAATGTCATAGCGGGTCTTATTCAAAAAGGATTATTGAAGGATATCACACATCTTTAGCAGAAGGAGAGACAGTGAGCGAGAGGGAGGGTATGGCTTATATATGCCTAAAAAAGCATTTGGATATAAATAAAACATTGGGAATTAATAAGGAAGAAATACCAGACGTCATATCCTGATATTCAAAAACAATGGGAAACATTGTCTATTCTTCTCCAATTGAATGAGAAGCTTATCTTCTCCACTTGACAAAAATAGGTTTCCATAATGTGCTGTATAAATGTGATGATGTACTAGAAACACTTTTTTATTGGCTGCTGTTGTAGGTCCAAATGACTGGCCAAAATGAAATAGCTAATTACATTATGAATGGGCAAATACTGATGGATGCAGAATCAAGAAGGAAAACCACGCCAAGATATACTTAGCTGCGTATGTTTAATAAAGGTGTTTACTTAACACTAGTAGACCTGATTAAGCTAAGCTAACTGTTAGGCCATTGATAGGCTGGCCAGACTGAGGCGGTCAATTGGCTAAAGGGGCGTGTACCAGGTCTGCATAGAAATGAGTGTCTGGATACTCTTAATGCCCCAAGACTTATTGCCTTAAAGGATATTGAGTAGCAGTGTGTGTGTGTGTGTGTGTGTGTGTGTATGTATGTGTGTGTGTGTGTGTGTGTGTGTGTGTTATGCGTTTGTGTGTATGTACAAATATGTGTGTATATCTCTGTGTTATACAGAAAGAATGAGAGAGAGAGAGAGAAGGAGCACAGGCCCATAGCATTTCTCCTCACTCACATCACCTCAATCACATAAGAAGCAGCCACCTCTTTAGTGTTTCTGTGACAACCCTTGAGTCCATCTGACATCAACAAACCCCAAGCTGGACCAAAAGAAAAAGGCCCTTCACAATCCACTGGCACACACAGGACACTGGGTTTGTCATTGCTGCCAAGAAGGCATGCATGATTGATGTCGTTATTCAGACAGGTAATTGGCTGTGACTGAGGTACGGTGATTTGACGATTCCACATCACAGGTAAGCTGCCCTGGCCCATTTCTGTATTAGACATTTTTCAATATTAACACTTGGTGTACGTTTATGAGTAATTTCAGGCTCCAGCAGAGAGACTGAGGACAGATGAATGGATCGGCTGCCACTGTCACCTTTTCACCCTGACAGAAAACCAGCGAAGGCCAGGGCGCTGGTGGAGTGGCAGCATCGGTCTCTCTCCCAAACCACATAAGGGGTCCAGTGCCCACAGGGACCAGAGCTCGAGTTCATTTCCTGAACCCCCTCCCCATTTCTCTCCCACTCATTTCCTATCTACTCTACCGTTCTGTCAATAACAACAAGAAAAGCCTACAAAATAAGTCTTTTACAAAAAATGTGTCAAAGTGTAGGTTTTATTTCAGTGGCAGGAGACAGTCAGCCCCACACACACTCTCACCCACACACACACACAAACACACACACACACACTCACTCACTCACTCACTCACTCGTATGACCTCTAGAGCACTGGATTGGGAATTTGCCATTTTCAAGACAACATTAATGTGATGTGTGGGGTGACATGCATAGGATGCGAGTGGGAAAAGTCTGCTAAAATGAATTTTGCACACACTGCGTAGGTCTGGATGAAGCACTTTATCCTGTCATGCTTTTTAAACATGCTTTTAGTGCCAAGTGGAGCCTAGAGGAACCGCCACACATGAACAAATGCTGCTCTAACTGTACGGAATTATGGGTATTATTATGGGGTGTTGTCCAGTTCACATACTGTATGCCACTCACAGCTCACCAGAGAATCATTTTAGAGTTAATTTAATGTATTTATTTAATAACAATGTTCCACACTTTAAACTGGAACATGTAGGTCAGATAGTTGCTGCTAGTAGTTACTGCTCTTTATGTAGCCTTATGTGACTCCATACTTTCATAACGGCACCAATTAATGTCATTTAGGTCAAAAACATAAATGTACACATCCACAGGTAGTTTCTCTTTAAGGACCGATCAGGGCAATTGCCAACATATTTTTTACCATATTTACATTGACTGATATTAGTCCATTCCAACTCTTAAAGCTAAAGTAAAAATCAATGTAAATGTCTTGCTACCACACACATACTGTGGTTTTGACACATTACAGAAAGTATGTGCGTATGTGTATCCGAGTGCTCTTGCAGGGCGAGAACTCATTTGATTCTATCAGCCTTACACTACAAATGCAGCATTTTCCTTGTGTTTTGGCATGTTACCCACCACCTTATTAGTACTTAATAAACCTGTCATAGCTCGGTTTCAATCTACAGCTCGGAGTGTGTTCTGACTGTGTGTGTGTGTGTGTGTGTGTGTGTGTGTGTGTGTGTGTGCGTGTGTGCGTGCGTTGTATATTTCTCACATCAAACGCCTGGTTGGCCCTCCCCTAATTATGTACAAGCAGCTGAGAAACATGCACAAACAAAATAGAATTCCCTGGACATAAACAAATACCTTGGATACGTGGCTACTGACAGATACCATCCACAAGGTAAGCTGAATTCTGTCAAAACAGCTATTTGTATTTACAGTGCAAACAGCCTACTAATTATGTCAGGAAATGAGTGATACCAGAAGCTTTTGACAGTGTGTGTGTGTGTGTGTGTGTATGTTTGAGAGAGAGGAAACCAAAGACACATACACAGAGACAAAAATGCACAAACATATTTGCAAACATGCATCTACACACAAACACATACATGCATGGATGTACAAACACACACACATACACATCCTATGCACAAAGACCAGTGGTTCTCAAAGTGTGGGGTGGGTCAAAAGAAAAATAGCTGCACACAAACATAGGAATCATAAACAGTCCGACATATAAATTATAATAACATATGATCCAGCGGACCAAGACGAGAAATGTAACGTGTATCCAAAATGCTAGGGAAAAATATTTTAACTTTACCATTTTGATGGGGTCAGGTGGGGATTGAAAATTATCCACCTCCAAAGTGGGGAATGACAGAGAACATTTGTTAACCACTGACATAGACATATACTGTATACACATTCTCTCTCTCTCTCTCTCTCTCTCTCTCTCTCTCACACACACACACACACACACGTTTATACAGTATGTGCACCAAACACAGAAACCCACCCACAAATACACCCACTTGTCGATTTTAACACTCACAAAGCAGAGAAAATAAAATATCTTGTTTAAAAATCTTGTTTGAAAATAAATTGTTTCAAATCACACATGGCAGCACGTTTCCATGATCGATTTGAACTAACCAATCTCGCAGTTTGATATGATTTTTCATGGTGTATAATGAAAAAGTCTCCCCTGAGAAGTGCGTGGGTGATGGCTTTTGGATCCGTATTACTGTAAAAAAAAAAAAACACACCTTGTGACATTTCAATTGAAGAGCCTCTAGGTGAAGACAGCACTCTGCATGAATGACATGAGTAACATGCAAGCCTCCCTCATGCCAGATGTGGCTGAGCACTGGAAAGCTTAAACTGGTTGGACACATATCCGTTTCTTGGCGCCTCGCTCCGCACTTGGCCTGAATTCCCCCTTCGACTGAGTTAATTCTTATTCGATGTCTTAGGGAAGGGAGCAGGGGCCTGCTGATGTTTTATGCATGCCATAAATGTGAGATTGGAGGTGGAAAATTGAAAATGTATCAAAGCCGAACATTTGTTGCTTGATGTAGCTGCGGAAACAGCAGCGCCGCTTCAATGGCTGGGCTGTGATAAAAAACGAGGGCCTTTGAAATACGCTCGGTCCACGGTGCTTCCACAGGGATTTGCCTTTTCTGTGGGTAAACCCCCCCCCCCCCAAACACACATACACACACACACACACACACACACACACAATCATTTCATAGTATATAGCATTCTTCATAGTACAAGTGAACAACTGTTTCTTTGTTAGGACAAATACAGAAACTATAATATGAGTGTACAAATGGCATATATAATATGAAATTAATTCAGCGCAGTTAATTGTTAATTATGTGATACATTTATACAATTGCCACCAAATGCAACAAAGAGAAGAAATTAATAGAAAGAGATGTTTTTTATCCCTAGAGTTGGCTGCTGAATCCATCTCTGCCAATGGGGTTACGTTTGGTGGTCAGATTCAGATTTAATACTTACCACACTCACATCCTCCCATGCCTCACTAAGGTATATCTGATGGTAGTGTTCTGAAGTTCTAGTAGAGTACAAATCCCATGATCCAACTGACCAGAATGGATCTTGCTCAGATTTAGTAGCACTGCATGTCCGGTCGAGTATATGTTATTGTAGTATGCAATTGTCTGTTAGATGGGATAAATTAATCGCTTGCAAGCTTGTCATATTGCTTGCTCAAAACAGGTTCTAATTTAATACTGTGAATAATACAATATAGTGCTGTTTGTTTCATTAAGAAAGTGAAAAAAAAACATCTGTTTTCATTAAATGTTACCCCTTGAACACTCTAAGTTATCAAACTGCATTGACAGCATGGTGGTACAGCACTTCAAAGGAAGCAAGACTGTGACAACCCCCAACATCTTGAAGTCGTTGCCACAGGATCTCCATCATTTCCTACGCCTTCACTCCCAGGCCTCCATGCAAATCGCTTTGCTCATTTGACTTCCCGCTGTCGTGTAATGAGCTGTGGGGTGTCTGTCCCTTACAGCAGCTAAACACTTGATTGCTTGCTTATTTGCATTTGATTTATCACATCATGAATATCGAAGCATTCTCTCTCTCTCTCTCTCTCTCTCTCTCTCTCTCTCTCAATTCAATTCAATTCAAATATGCTTTATTGGTACGACAAACCATGTGATGTATTGCCAAAGCGTTCACAGGAATAATAATAATTAAAGAAAATACAAATACAAAATGATATAAACATGTACAAACATTGTTACACTTTGTCACACACACACACACACACACACACACACACACACACACACACACACACACACACACACACACACACACACACACACATACACACACACACACACACACACACACACACACACACAGCACGTCACAACCATGCAAGACCATTGTCTGTACACGTGCATAGGAAAACCAAGACAGGACAAAACAAAACAAAACAAACAGGAGACATGGTGTAACAGACTGGGGCTGGGGAGCAGTGTTATGTTGAAGGGTGGAGGTAGTGGGGTGATTATCTTAAGTAATGCCTTCTCTCAGGTTATGGAGTGAGGACACATAACTGGCTGCCAGTATGCATGTGCTGGTGTCCTCACCCAAAACTACAGCAAGTTTTTTCTGTTCCTCCAGTTTTGTGAAGTTGGGAATGATGTTGTTCAAAATGGTGAAATATTTGTCTCTTTGGGACCGATATTTGTCACAGTGTAGCAGAAAGTGCACCTCTGACTCCACCTCCCCTGTCATACAGTGACCACATGTCCTTTGCTCTTTGGGCAGCCATGACTTCTTGTGCCTGCCTTTCTCTATGGCTAGACTGTGGTCACTCAGCCTGTACTTGGTGAGGATCTGTCTCTGCTTCGTATCTCTGACAGTGTGGAGATACTCTGCCAATTGATAGTCTTTTTAGGTATGCCAATGTAACATTCAAGTTTGTGTTGTAATTTTGTTTCTTTCTTCCAGTGTTCCAAATAAGAATTCTTGTTGTTCTCGTTAATTTGGTTGATTCTGATTGGTGGTTGGGAAGCAGTGCTGGTCTGGACAATTTGTGGGTTAGGGGTTATTGGGTTAGTTAAATCCGAGACCAACTGACATAGGGGACTAGGCTTAGGGCTGAGCTCTTGGGATTTAAGTGCTTTAAAATGTAGTGAATTTTGAGGGCTTCATTTTAGATGAATCCAGAATTTTAGTGATCGTTTTTGGATATTAATCAATAGTGGAAATTGGCCTAATTCTGCCCTGCTAGCATTTGTGGGTACTTTTCTTTGGATATGTAACAAATTTCTACAGAATTCAGCATGCAGGGCTTCTATTGGGTGTTTGTCCCATCTAGAGTAGTCGTGCTTACTGAGTGGACCCCATATTTCACTTCCATAAAGTGCAATTGGCAAAATGACTGTGTCAAATATTTTGGACCAGATTTTAATTGGTATATCTATTTGATGAAAATTTCTTTTTATTGCATAAAATGCTCGTCGTGCTTTTTCTTTTAGTGCATTCACTGCAAGACCAAAGTTTCAAAGAGGCGTTAATTTTTAAGCCAAGGTAGTTATAAGAAGTAACATTCTCTAGGGCGGTGTTACCTAAAGGAAAGAGGTGTCTGGTTCCCTGAGGTCTGGGATGCTTCTGGAAGATCATAACTTTAGATTTATCCAAATTGACTGTCAGGGCCCAGTTCTGACAGTACTGCTCTAGCAGGTCCAGGTGCTGCTGTAGGCCCTGTTCAGTGGCCGACAGCAGCACCAGGTCATCCGCAAAGAGCAGGGATTTGACTTCCGTGTCCAACAGGGTGAGCCCAGGTGTTGCAGATTGTTTCAATAACACCGCTAACTCATTTACATAGATATTGAACAAGGTTGGACTCAAGCTGCAACCCTGTCTCACCCCACGCCCTTGAGTGAAGTATTCAGTTCTTTTGTTGCCAATTTTTACGCCACACTTATTGCCCAAATAAATTGATTTGATGATGTTATACATTTTACCCCCTATACCACTTTGTAGAATTTTGAAATACAATCCTTCATGGTGGGAGGGTGTAAATATGATCTGTAGTGCGGCAATTTTTTAAGAAGCCAAATTTGATTTTTACTCAAGACATTGTGTTCAATAAGGAAGGCCTGTAAAACGGGCGTTGAGGATACAGCAGAATACCTTCCCCAGGTTACTGCTCACACAGATGCCTCGGTAGTTATTAGGGTCAGATTTGTCTCCACTCTTATGTATTGGGGATATAAGCCCCCTGTTCCAGACATCAGGGAAGCAACCAGCTTGAAAAACAAGATTAAATAACTTGAGGAGAGCCATTTGTAGAATGGGTGGGCTGAATTTCAACATTTCTGTCCGGATACTATCAGGACCACAAGCTTTTTCAGGCTTGAGCTTTTTAAGATTTTTTATGAGTTCATCACTTGAGATGCTGTGATCAAGTGGATTTTGGTGAACACAAATGGCCTCTTCAAGCTTTTGAAGGTTTAATTTGATATGTTTTTGTTCTTTAGTGATGTCATCTGGCATAGGTTTGTACAGGTTTTGGTAAAATGTTTTCCAGGTGTGTGGATTTTGAATTGCCAATTCTTTTGGTGGGGAATTGTTTAAATGATCCCAACTCTCCCAGAAAGTATTGGTTTGGAGAGAGCCCTCAATTTCTTGTAGCGTTTTGTTGTAGTATTGTTGTTTTTTCTTTTTAATTGTTAATTTGTAATCTTTTAGGGCTTCAGAATAATTTTGTCTCAGACAGGTATTTTTTTGGTCATGGTGTTTTTTTGTTTGATAATTGCCTGAGATTTTTCCGTTTCTCTATACATTCATGGTCAAACCATTTTTCTTTTGATGGTTTTCTTTTCTTACAGTTTTTCAGCAGGTTTTCCATTTTGGCGGCTCTGTTATATATATTGGAGATTTCCTCCGCTGCCAGATTGACATCATCACTATTGGGTCTGAATTGTTTTAAAAGAAACATGTTAATATTGTTAGTAATTTCAACCGAATTGATTGCTTTATGAAATTCAGTCACACTGTCAGATTTCCATTTATATTTCTGATTTAATTGGATTAATTTGGAGGGGATTTGTATAGATGTTTTGTCGTTCATGCTTTTCAAGAATGTGGTTATCTGGCAGTGATCTGAAAAGGGAGACTGTGGTCTTACAGTGAATGCACTTATGGAGGATGGGTCCATGTCAGTAATGGCATAGTCGACTACACTAGTCCCAAGAGCTGAGCAATATGTGAACCTTCCTAAAGAGTCCCCTCTGATCCTACCATTAAGCATGTACAGGCCTAAGGAGCGACAGAGGTGCACTAACTCTTTATAATTTTTGTTTATGGTCTTGTCAGGATTATTCCTGGTCATTGTGATGGGGGTGAGGGTGGCCGATAGATTATTGAATATGTGATTGTTTCCTGCTGGGTCTATACAGTCTGGCTGTGTGCCTGTACGGGCATTGAAGTCCCCACACAGAAGGACATTTCCCTGGGCCTGGAAGCTGTTAATTTCTGTATGGAGCCTGTTAAAGAATTCCTCATCATAATATGGTGAATCATGAGGTGGTGCATAGGCTGCACAGATGAATACATCATTGTCACAGTTAAATGTGCCTTTTTGGAGTTTCAGCCATGCATGTGTTATACCCTTTTTTACTAGTTTCAATTTAGTTGCAAGTTTTTCTTTGTACCAGATTATAATTCCACCAGATTTTCTTCCATGTTTGATGTGGTCGTGTTTAATAGAAGGCAGCAGAATTTCTGTATAGCCTTTTGGGCAGTATGTGTCAGTGTCTGTGTTACACCAAGTCTCAATTAAAACAACAATATCTAGATTATTTAACTTATTTACAAAGTCAACATTTCTGCTTTTCGTTCCAAATGCTGAAGAGTGTAGTCCTTGACTGTTCCATGAGCTAATTGTGAGTGATTTCATGTGTCTTATATATAAGTATCATTAAATGGAGTGAAGAACAGTGACACATTTTTGTAGAAAGATCAAAATACATTTCAATTCCAGTTTTGACAGTGAACATATATGAACCTTTTTTTTTGTGTAACCTATTAAAGTACACATAAGTTGCAGGAGTTGTCGCACCTGGCCAAGGTCTGATGGTTGCTGGAGCTTAATACCTTTGGTGACTTCAGCGTAGGTGGGTTGGTGGTGCATAGGAGGGCGCTGGGTTTCCTCCTGGGTTGCACTCCTTTCCTGTGCTCTTAGAGGTGGGCGGGGTGGTGCAGCAGCTGGGGAGTTTTTACCTCTCCGTGGGTTTCTGGTGGGTCCATGGGTCTGGCGAGCTGGGATTCTGCCGGGCTGCAGTGTTCTTCTGTCTCTGAGGGTGTGGTGAGGCTGCTCGGGGAATCTCTGCTCATGAGCTGAGGTTGGGGCTCTACAGAGGGTGGTGTCCTTTAAAACTTTTACAAAATACCTGACTCCTTCCTGATTCAGGTGCACATGGTCTGAAAGGTGTCTATATGTCAGGTTGGGATAGTGAGCCACTTTGATGTTGAGGGAAGAGCAGTGGTCAGCTATCTCTTGGTTAATGTGTTGGATTGTTGTCCAGGGGAAATCTGTGCGTGGCGGAAGAGTAGAAAGGATGATGTTGGCCTCAGGGAAAGCTTTTCGTGCCGATTCTACGACCCTCTTCAGCAGCTCTAGCACTCCCATTCCTTTTGAGTGGAGGTCGTTGGTGCCGGTGTGGATCAGTAAGTTGTCCGGAGCTTCCATATCGAATTGCTCAATGTGTTGCAGTGCTGTTGCGGTGGTAGGGCACCATAGTTTAGCAGTCCTGTGGGTTGGGAACATCCGCTTTTGATGCAGGTGTTTTCCATTGGAGTCCATGAGCATGACTGTTTTTCTACAAGTCTTTGTAGTTTGTGGGGTGGGCAGCAGGTTGTTACTCTTAGCTGGTTGTGGTGTTTTAGTGGGTGCTGCGGCATTCCTCTTGGGGGGATTTGATGTCAGCTGTGATGTAGAGGGCATGGTGGTGTTTCTCTCAGCAGGTTGGTGTGGTGCTCTCTCTCTCTCTCTCTCTTACTGCTGAGTCTGAGAGTGAAAGAGAGGAAAGGGGTGTTGTGGGGTTGTGTGCAGTTTGATAAAAAATTGTGCCAAGCACAAACCAAATAGCAACAAACAGAGAACGAATGGACCAGAGTACAACAGCAGGGCTTGGCGGAGAGCAGCAGAATATGGGCTGGCTGGACACCTATCTACACAACATCTACTGTATCTATCTGCAACCGTGGGCAGCCGTGGCCTACTGGTTAGTGCTTCATACTTGTAACTGGAGGGTTGCCGGTTCGAACCCCGACCAGTAGGCACGGCTGAAGTGCCCTTGATCAAGGCACCTAACCCCTCACTGCTCCCCGAGCGCCGCTGTTGATGCAGGCAGCTCACTGCGCCGGGATTAGTGTGTGCTTCACCTCACTGTGTGCTCACTGTGTGCTGAGTGTGTTTCACTAATTCACGGACTTGGATAAATGAAGAGACCAAATTTCCCTCACGGGATCAAAAGAGTATATATACTTATACTTATACTATACTTACTTATCTCTCCTGAGTAGGGTTGAGAGAGGGTTTTTTAAGTTGAGGTGTCACAGAGTCAGTTTGAATGTTGCAGGAAATGTCAGAAAAAGTCAGTGATCACTAGTCTGATTGGGACAGTTTTTGGATTCCTCACTCTAGTGAGAGGGGTTGATGAAGCAAATAATGTGCCGTATTAAATACATAACAGTGGAATACTTTTGGGTTGTGTCACTTTCATTTGAAGATGCTAAAAGCCAAGGAGATTTGTTCATCTTAAGAAGCATTTCTGTGAGGATTACCCAACATAAGCCCCTGTCAGTGGTACTGACTGAGTTGTTATTTATGCTTCATCTCCAATTACTGGAAGATGCTCAAACACTCTACAAACAATAGAGAGCCTCTTCTGTATTCTCCGAGAGGAGCTGTGAGAAAGGAGAGTGGCAAGGACAGAAGTAACCTGTCCATCTTACAGCGCCGGAGAGACCCCCATGGAATCATTCATCACCTCTATGGTCTCGGCACTAGCCCAATGGCCAGGAGTAAATACACACCATGCTACATTACTGAGGCAGCGGACAGACTCTTGAGACGCCCATAAAACATCCATCAGTGCAGCACAGTCGGCTGTTCACCTGGCGCAGAGATTCAGCTCTGATGCACATCAAAGGTTAGTTAAGGTGAAGAGAGCAACAGAGCCCATGTAAGGGATACCAGTGCACTGCTGTTGTTCTTACTCAAGATATGCTACTCAAGATGTGCACCCATTGACGAAAAGTCTTTAAAAAGTAATTTTGGCTGTGGGAAACAGATGAAACATAACAGTAATCAAGACACAGTTCTCAGGATGGGAGCAACGCTCAGCAGTGAAAAGATAACAATTGTTTATAAAAAGCACTTAAAACCATTATAATTACCAGAAAGAAGATTGCAATGTTTGCAATTGCAACAATTATGTTGGAAAAGGCAGAAGCATCATAAAACTCACAATAAAAATAAGAACAAAGAACAGCAAACATATGGTAGAACAACCAGCAACAAGAGACATCAGATGACATTACAGAGGGGTTATCCCCTTTTTCTATTTGAATGCTCTACATATGTATTATGAATAACTAATACACATCAAATTAATCAGAAGTATGTAGGCTATATGAAGAAACAGCTTTTATAATATGATGTCTGTAGTGACTAGAAAAGCCAGCAGATTCAAGATTTCTAAATACAATGTTTCCATTAGGTAACACAAAAAGATCATATCTACAGTAAAAAGGAAGTTCATGCGATATGCAATTTCACTAAATTTAGATGAACCTTATTTGACATCTCTCTCTATTTACTTTCCATTTTGGTCAGAATAGCACCTGGTGTGTGTACCATACCTGTCAACAATTTAGCTTTCCAGAAACGGGAGATTGTTTTTCGAGGGGGGTGTCAGTGTGTATACCGGATCTGTGTTTGCATATTTAATACGTTTCATACACGTGTTTCAACACTGCATTTCGGTCGTTGCTTTTACCTTACCATTACCTTACGCATGCCAGTTATGTATCCACCAGCTGCCTGCCTGCAGCCTACTTCCAAAACTCCAAAGCTGCTTGCTGTCAGATTTGGTTCCGAGGGCACAAGTTCAGTGTATCCACAACACTCAATAACAGGTTATGTGATGTGTTAATCAATTAAATTCCCAACAATTTCACAACAGCTAGTTCTGGAGTAGGCCATTCAACCGCTTGCTTACGACGAGACTCAGGCTGCGCAGTCGGCACCCGCTTCCTTATTTGGGTTTTGGGTTGCCAGGTTTTAGCCTATGACAAAACGGTTGAAATTGAAACTAAGTGATCGTGTACGTGTAGGGTGTATTTCATACACAATCTGGCAACCTGAATGGATCAATGATTTTAAAATGAAGTTTGATGGCCATGCAAATTACGGGAGTTTATCGGGAGAAATAACAAAACGGGAGGGTGCTGGGAGATGACCTTAAATACGGGAGAAACCCGGGAAAAACGGGAGTGTTGACATGTATGGTGTGTACAAGTTGCTTTCATTGTCAGAAGTAGCCGAGGGCCCTGTTGTTTCTGAATGATGTGTGAATATTTCATCATTACACATTCAGTCAATGTCAAAGTCAGACGTCCTGTTTTTTTCTCTTTTCTCTCTCACAGTTCTGTTCACCCCTCAAGGCCTAGTGTTTTTAATAGACAATAAATTCATCTTTCATACGCAAAAGAATCCCCTATATGGACTCAATCATATGTTCAAATTTGTCTGATTCGTCTGAACTTTTGAACAGGAAAGAAAAGAAAACAACTTCATCTGCATGGACTACAGATCCAGATCTTCTGGGCATATTATCCAGCCACAGGCATCTGCGAAACACAAAACATACCACCTCCCCCTGTCTCCACCGCACAGGTACCGAGTGGCTAATTAGTCTCTGCGACAATGACACGAAACAGTATGTGGTCTCCAGTCATCTGTCTACCCCCACCACCCCCTCCTCCCAGTCACCGCCAGAAGCACCACCTCCTGCAGAGTGATGTGGCCGGCCTCAGCGCGGACGGCGGAGATCTTTATTCAGTAAACACAACATCCGTCATCTCAATCAGCCAAAAAGCCACAGCGCTAAATCACAGTCAACCAGCACCATTAATTTTTGCCTGCGATACTCAATCAGTGATTGCATCAGTGAGAAGGGTGGAGGTGGGGGCAGGGGGGGTTGCAGATATACAGACACATCACTTGTTTGTCACCGCTGAGCATAAATACTGGATTTATTTGGAAAGAAGTACTGTACAGAGAACAAACCACCAAACTTCTTATCAACCTTAACCACAAGGCCATTCCCAATCTTACACCACTGCCATTGGATGCAGGCTTCAAATATTTAGCTAGATATGGTCTTATCTGCATTCATCAAAAACATGAAGTCCTTTCCCCAGATTAAAGAAAATGCTGGACCTCTGCATATTGACTTCTTTGGGTTTCTTATTGAGAAATTAGACAGTTGCTCAATAAGCATGAGGAGATCAATAAAATTTGCCCATCATCTGCATTAGAAGAGTATTTTTTGGAGTTCAACTTCAGGGGGGAAGACTCAAGATTATTATGTTAACTCACTAAAAAAAATGAAACTGGAAACTGCTTCAACAGAATATCTCTGGAAATTTGGGTAGACATTTGTTCTGAGACACAAAAGTTGAAGAGAATTTAAATGGAAAGTTAGATACTTCAAGGAACCTCAGGCACCAGTGTCTGCTGTTGAAATAATAGGAAAACTGATTGAAACATTGTCCATACCTTATGGTTTTGCTAAACTAAAGAAATATTAGAATGAAATCTACTCAGCACTGATGGATATTTTTAGAATACTGATTCCCTTGAATCCACTAGCTGCTTTATTGGGAAAGAGCACAGCCATGACCCTCTGCAAATCCTGTTGGTGGCAGCCATTATAGGGATCACTGTCCACTGGATCAAGTCCACTGTCCCATTTTCAGTGCATAGAATGGAATAAGTAACTAAAAACTTGTGACTCCAGAGAGAAAAACTGAAGGGATGGAGTCCTGCCTTGCTAATAATGCTTTGAAACAAGAGAGCAAGTAACTCCCTGTACTTGTATTGCCCCCTCCCCTGTTTTGCATTTGTTTGTGTGCTTGGTTTGTACGCATGCAAACTTTGAAAAAACAGAAACTCTATTTTGGCTAAACTTAAGTCTCACTTCTTGTTCACATGTCCCTGTGTCTCTTTACACATCTCCATTTGAGAGTTTCCACCTTAAAAATACTTTGTGTATAGCAAATCATATTTACATATTATGGCTCTGTGAACTGGGATGGTTTTAGATAACAATGAGGCAGCACTTGCTCTAAATAAACATTTACTGGGAATATCTCTGCCACAAAGTGGATTTTCCCTTTGCCATTTAGATAGATAGATAGATAGATAGATAGATAGATTACTTTATTCATCCCCAAAGGGAAATTATGGTGTTACAGCAGCAATAAATAATATAAACATATCACACATAAACATACATACAAGTTAAAAAAAATAAATACAATTGAATATAGTCTCTGTTAAAGAGGTTGTAAACTGCATTGACTCTCGGCATAAGATTTTCTCTCACGGCACAAAGGGGAGTTGTTGTAAATAGTTATGGCAGTGGGCAGAAATGATTTCCACTACGCTCCTTGCTACAGCGCAGTTGGAGCAACCTCCAGCTGAAAACACTCTGTTGTTTGACCAGTAGTTCATTCAGTGGATGTGAGGTGTTGTCCGTAATGTTAAGGAGCTTTTGCAACATCCTTCTCTCAACAACTAACTCTAGGGGTTCAAGTGTACTTCCAATTACATAGCCAGCTCTTTTAATCAACTTGTTGAGTTTTTTGGTGTAATTTGCCCTGATACTGGTACCCCAGCAGATGGCTGCAAAGAAAATGGTACTAGAAACAGCAGACTGGTAAAACATGTTCAACATTCTGCCATTCAACATTACCAGGGTTAAGAATACATTTCCCCTGTTGCCATTTACCAGGCTTAAGAATACATTTCCCCTGTTGCCATTTACCAGGCTTAAGAATATATTTCCCCTGTTGACAAAGAGGTCTCTGTAGAATAAGAATAGGAAACCTGTCCTCTAGTATTTGCACAAGACACTTGTACTGTAAAATGTGACCAACAAGACAGTGTTACAGTATACATCAACAATCGCCTTAGCTCCTCTGCAGACAAAACGACCTGTATGGCTATTCTGTTCTCTGTAGGAGGAGAGCAAATGTATCAGTGGGGCCAATGCAATGAGACCTTGTTCCTGATAAATATGCCCACTCACAGGAACATGGGCTTCAGGTGACTGCAGCTCGGCATTTAATCAATGCACCACAGAGGAAAGGGTGCTTGTGGATATTTCATCTGTGTTTGTGTCAGGGGAG
Source organism: Alosa alosa (assembly GCF_017589495.1). Classification (NCBI taxonomy): domain Eukaryota; kingdom Metazoa; phylum Chordata; class Actinopteri; order Clupeiformes; family Clupeidae; genus Alosa; species Alosa alosa. The sequence continues at coordinate 10,665,082 of NC_063211.1, read as the reverse complement.
AAAAGAAACAAGTGTCTCTCTGTGTGTGCGTGTTGTGTGTGTGTGTGTGTGTGCGTGTGAGAGAGAGAGAGAGAGAGAGAGAGAGTGAGAGTCCATGCTGTTCATTCATTTCTTAATATATCATACAGAGTAGTATTTGAGTCATATTTCGATGACAGGCGACCAGAGGCGAGAGAAATGAAGAAAAAGTGAAATGGCACCAGACACCCCCTCTTCCCTTTCATGCCTAATTTCCCAGCGAGCGTAGGCCAGGCGGTGAGGAGCATGGAGTCCGAGCGCCGGGCGGCGTACACCAGGAGGGCATACAGATGATTATCTGCCGCCATTGTCTGGCCCAGCTGACACATCCGGGGGGAGGGGGAGGGGGGTGACGCACGCGCGCACACACCTGCAAAAAGCTGCAAAAATGCCACACATGTGCCCCTCTGTCTCCCTCTTACATTCTGTCTCTCTCTCTATCTCTCTCTCTCTCTCTCTCTCTCTCTGCTCTGTGGGTTTGTTTTCAAGGGCCAGGAGATAACAGAATTACAGCCACCTTGGGACGTGTTCAACGAGACTAATTTGGTGTGTCTGGGAGCTGAGTGATTGTGTGACTCACTGCCCTCACCAAAAAGCAGGAGCAACAGATTTGATGTGCCTGAATGTGTGTGTGTGTGTGTGTGTGTGTGTGTGTGTGTGTGTGTGTGTGTGTGTGTGTGTGTGTGTGCGCGCGCGTGCGTGCGTGGGCCCTTAAAATCAGTTTTTTCCACTTTGCACCTTTTTACTGGAAGAACATTGTGTGTGGCACTTATCAAGCTATTGAGGACATTTAAGAGTACATACTGTAGTATATATCACTCAGCAGCACAGTGCAGTACACTGATATCATGCTTTGGAATCACACATACAGTACAAGATTAATATATTGTGTAATTACAGAATAGTGATATTGCACAGTAATAACTAAGTTGTTACACTGTGCTTAGTCTCGAGGGAGATATTAAGGTTTTGCACCTACGTCATAATGTCATGTGACCGTTTGTTTACAACTAGAGTGGTAGGCAAGAATGGTAGGCAAGGCACTGCAGAGAGTGGTAGGCCAGCCTACAACAGTCGGGTTGCATAAGCTACACATAGTTACAAATAGCTTCAAATTTGAAATTTTAATATCAAATATTGACCTGGATGCCGACCACTTGTGTAGGCCCTAACAGTTGGTTTTACAATAAGAAGCAAAAAGGCGACGAACGTCCGTTTAGCCTACCTATCCTCGTGGTTGTGGAGGATGATCGTTAGCAGCTGTGAAGTCTTTTATTCTCAAGATAGCCTAATGGTGGATTTTTGGATGACTGTAGATAGTTGTATTTTAGCCTACATCTTCGTAGACAGTAGGCTAAAATACAACTATCTACAGTCATCCAAAAATGAATTGCCAGAGTTAGGCTATGAAGGGAAAAAGTGCAGCATTTTAAACATGGCAAGATTATTTTTACCGGAACAGTTTGTTCTAATTTGTCTCGTGAAATTTGTGCTTGTGGACATCAATCACCTATCTTCTGTCCTTCTATTTCAAGTTATCATGAGTGTCATTTGATTATATAATCACAACAAATGCTAATAAATGAAAACAGAGTAGGCTTATATGCTATAGGCTAACGTTACAGGTCACTTAGGTTAACTCCCGTATGTCAAAATAAACTGATTTGATCCTAATAGTTTAGCGATCACACACAACAACTTAACACAGCAACCTCAAACACCACTGTTGAACCTAGGCTACTGCTTCAGTCATGTAAGAAATAAGCAGTTTATGAAGTACAGTATCTTTACCCGTTTAATCAAGTCCACATGACCAAAATAACAACATATTTAAAGGCTGAGCTAGCATAACAGCCTAATATAGGCGATGTTGCAATGGATAACTAATAAAAAGTTTCACACAATTAATGAACTTTATCACTCACATTGAGTTTTTCTGGGTGGTTATATATCCATGCAGATCGTCTTCGAATAAGCCATCGCTGTTATATGATATAATATGTTACAGGATTCATGACTAACGCCATTAATGTTACATGATGCTGACTGACGCTGGCTATAACAGTAGCTTCTAGGCTACCGTTTTAAAGTCTGTCTACTGCCTACCAAAACCTGTCGCTGTTCAGTTGAAGTTAAATTATCAAATATTGTTTGATTTTGTGTCAGCTTTCAGAAGGAAGACATGTTCCTTTCTGGTCAAATTTCACAGCTTCTAAGAAAGGCTATCGTCTTTGTGTAAACCGAGTTTTGAACAGAGAAAAAAGGTTAGGCTACCATTAGGCTATGCAGGTTCTCCCATTACGTTATCGATACAGATCAATGCACCAAATCAGGGCGATTTTAGCGAAACAACGTTCCTGTGACAGGCTATCAAATATTGAACAATGGGATAACGTTTCATCATCACCTTTATTGATGCCTGAAATGTTGACATTGCTGAAATACAGAGATGTAGCCTACTGAGAGGCAGCTGCAGACAACGATGTTCAATGGGTTCAACTTGTCCCTTGCCTACCAGCTGGATGTAAACAAAGCTATAGAACCTAGAATACGTCACATGAAAAACGTTAATAGACCCTTTCAAGAGAGTTCCATTATCAGCATCATAGTTGGCCCCACAAGGCTTCCGTTTTAACATTCCATATGTTATCTTAATGCAGAGGAAGTAGATTGGGGCCCAAATAGAACGTTCAAGCATTGTTTTGGTTTTTATTGTTGAAAGGGTCCATAGAGGCAATAAGTTAGGTGTAAACATGAATAAGAATGAGAGGCACTTCAGTACATGGGCAGTCATACAGTACAGATTGAAGTAGAAATTAGAAAAGGGTAATGGTAATTTGACCTTTACAATAACAATTTGGTAATGGTGCTTTAATATGTGCTTGGCATATTTGTTTTGGGATCTTGGGAGGAAGCAGGGGCGCCTGCAGGAATTAATGCTATGGTACACACAAAAAAAAAAAAACGTTCATGCGTGGACAGTATTTTTCCTTTAGGTTCGTGCATACATAGCATAACAACATCCACATGCAATAATGCAACAACAATGTCTACAATTACCTATTCATTTGGGCAACTTTATACATCCCTATACAGGCTCAAGATACCTTTAGTTGTGTTATAGCTACTGTAACGTATGGCTTTAAACAGCTGTAATGCAGTCGTTCTGACAAGCACACCATTTGCTTAGCCAACCTTGTTCTTGCCCATCTTGAATAGCTCCTCTAGCTTTGCTGCCTCCATCCTTTTTGTTTTTGCTGTTTAAACTTGTGATATCCATGATGAGTATTGAGTTAGTGAATTAGCTCAACATTGTGTGCTGATAACCATATAGAAAGCCGAGTAAAAGAAAACAAGTAGCCTATGCGTGCCTAAGCGATAGTATTCTCTCCTGCTCAAACATGTGTGGCGTTAATTTTGATAACTGTTCACTAACTTTACTTAATAGAAAATTGTAAATAGCCTGATGGCATGCAACTAATGGGATACTGTGCATAGTTGGAAAGCTATGGTAGGCCAACATGGTGTGAATATACACACACACAAGGTAAATTTTCTCTCGTTGTTGAGTGATGGTACGCACAGTGCGTACGGACGTACACCTGCAGGCGCGCCTGGGAGGAAGACCAGATGTTTGTTGGTTCTTGATGCTCTCAATACCAAAATGTTAATTGTTCCGAAATTTAAACCTGTCATAACCCTGTGAGACTTGCCAGTAAGAAGTGTACTGTCTTTTAAAAGGTAACCAGAAGTGTGTGTGTGTGTGTGTGTGTGTGTGTGTGTGTGTGTGTGTGTGTGTGTGTGTGAGAGAGAGAGAGAGAGAGAGAGAGAGAGAGAGAGAAAAGAAAAAGAGAGTATCTTAGGGAAGGGGAAAGAATCCAAAAGACTACAAGTAGTTATTTGCATCCTAGTGCTCTTCTTTAGCCCTGCTTGGTTTAAAGCCGCATCAAATAGGGCAACACAAACAAGTCAGAAAGAGAGAGAGAGACACAGACAGACAGACAGACAGACAGACAGATAGACAGACAGCAGGGAGCATCAGAGGGCCCAGTTAGGACACGTCATAAAGCACAGCTCTTCCTACAGAGCACTGCCAGATGGCACATTCAAAAATTATCAGAGCACAATAAATTGTCTCATTAATGCCTAAGGTGACACACAGCATAATAATTACATAACAGAACACAGCATACTGTAACCCCCCCACACACACACCACCACCACTATATTAGTCCTAGCCCCTCAAACAAAGTATTGATCAAGCATGAAGGAGGGCCAGAAGATACAGTGGCTCAGTCATCCATCAGAGGAATGCTGAGTTCAGCTGAGAAGCTGTAACAGCACAGGAGTGGCAGGCAGTGGGGCAAGTGCTTTGGCTCAGTAAATGAACAATTTTTGATGTTGATCAAAGCGGTCTGTGAATTAATGGAGGCAGAGCTGTGAAGAGGTTGCTTGGAAGCTGCAGTCGGCTAGTTCTATCTATGTTTCTCTCTTTCTCTCTCTCTCTTATATCTCTCTCTCACGCACACACACACACACAGGGGGGGTGGGGGGCATACAGGGACACACACGTACAGTACATACACACACGCCTGCACACACACACACACACACAGAGAGAGAGAGGGGACACACACGCCTGCACACACACACACACACACACAGTTAGTTAAGAACTGGACACACAATGTAAACAAGAGTAATCATCTGGTCTCAGAGGTCATTATGATTATCATATTTTCATTTTAGTGGCTCATTTCAATAACACAAAGCAAGGCTCTAATAATCCTCGCCTGTTGTTTGGAGTGCCCGTGGAGAGAGAGAGGCTTTATACCTGGAGTGTGACATAGCATGTCGATTACTCCTCCTTCTCATCTAGACTTTCACAGGGCGAACACAATCTCTTCCAAAGCCATTATGGAAGTGTTTTATTGCGGATAAGTAAATGAGAGGAACAGAGGGGAAAAAAGAGGGAAGAAAGGAGATAGAAAAAGAAAAGAAAGAAAATGATGAAGTATTACATTGTTCCAGCATAATTCCAGTGAATTAGGACAGAAATGCTGCTGAAAACATAATTGCAGTTAATGCTCCTCATGTAAAACATGTACCACTATTTGTGTGCTTTTCTGAAACTTTCAACAATTAAATGGCTCAAGAGGGGTAAAGTCTACTGAAATGCAGACATGGTAAGGAATTTGGCTTTAGGCTGTCATTCTGTCTCTCTCCAAAGATTATAATTGCTTACAGTTTCTTTAGCCAGTTCTAATTAGATGACCGATTCCACTCAGGGCTGGGTTTGGGCGCTTACCACCACCCCGAGGGAGTTCTGGCACTCTCTAAGGGGAGAGTTGTGTCCTCTGGGGAAATGGCACTCCTCATTATCCAACTGCACGTGTCTGTTTTATAAAGGCTAATGACCGTGGTCAGTCTGCAGCTCCGCCTGCTCCAGTTGAGGCACCTGGCCAGGAGAAATGCCATCAGGATTCACCTTACTGTTGTCCTGGGCAACACAACTTTGGCTGTAGTCAGTAGTTACACATAGAGAGGACGGGATGCACATCAACGTGATTTAGGCGTCTAATGCTGGAGGGGTGAAGGTCATCACTAGAGCAACACTCTTGTAGGTCAACTGGTCGAGAACAACGTGGTACACACACAAAGTCACACACAAAGGTCATGGGTTTGTTATTGAGCTCACAAACAGAATGTTAACAATGTCACCCCACCCAATACTTAGGATCACTTTGAATAAAAACATATTCTAAATTAATTAATCACCTGTGAATGAAAAGATATGGAGGATGTTGTCTGGATGTTGGCTTTTAAATCCCAAAGCACAGGCCTTCATTTGGATTCCTGACGCACAAGTCCAGCAATGGATGCCTTGCCTTTGGTTAGTTCTACAGCTTATCAGTAATGAAAGCCAATATTGGACTTGTGCATTGATTTATTCCAGAATTTACCAAAGGGTCAGCTAAGTTTACATGTCCCCTCATCTGCGGATGCCTTTCAATTGATTTACAGACTGATTCATAGAATTGTTTCCCTTTTGTATCATCAACTTCATCTTTTTTTTTCTTTACAAAACACTGCCCCAGACTCAAATTCCTAGCCTATCAATTTAGTTTAGCCACTTTCATTATCATTGCCCAGACAAATGACAAAAAGTAGCCCGAGGCATATTCAGCCACACAATCTTGCCAGGTATATTGATTAAAAACAAGGACTAAGAGGGGCAACACGATTTTACCATGTTGACTTTTTCTCTTTCTCTAATACTACGGAAGTACTTGTCACAGTGGCGGTTTGATTAATGTCGAGGCTATTGTGACTATACATCATCAACAGAGATGCAGAGACTGCAGATGATTAGATAGTGTTCTTTCTCTCTCTCTCTCTCTCTCTCTCTTTCTCTCTCTTGGGAGAGGCTAAAGCACGCACAGTGCAGTTTATCTGATAAGGGTTTTTAAGGGGATTTGCAGAGATATGTGATAAGGGCCGAGGGTGGAGAAATGCGGTATTTTTCAGCATAATTTCCTGGTAGCGGGAGTGTGAGTGGATGGGGTGTTAGCAAAATTCTATCTATCTCACTAGTTGCATTAGAGACATGTTATCCACTTTAAAGAAGTCCGATTGAAATAAGAGAGTCATATTGGCCATTTCCTGAAAAAAATGTGAGTGTTACATATGATGTATTACATATATTGAAGGGATGAGAACTTATACTCTTATAATTTGTTGTATTATTTCGTTCTGTCTTTATCTTTGCATACACCTTTTAAATGGATAACAAAACACCATTATTCTCTGCAGTAACGGTAAACTGAATTCACCTCCAACCCCACGATAAATATGTCAATTTTCCTACATAACCAACATAAACACTTGTTGGTTGTTGATATATTGGTATTGCAATCCTCTTATGAATAAATTGCCCAATTGTTATCAGTTACACTGGTTTTCCAAAACTAGTATTGCTTAGTTTTCCAACAGAAATAGCCTTCTGCTTCTTCATATTTCAGTGCGGTATATGGTGCAACCACTAGGCCAGGAGACATGAATGCTAAAAAAAGTAATGGATTATATTACATTGTATCACTGGACATCTGTGATAAATGACTGCACATATACTGCTAAAGGGATATGTTTGGACACAACAGATGAGAGGGGTTTGCAGAAAAGAACTATGGCACATCTAAGAGGATAATAAATCTTATGTTTTGTTTGGTCAGTCTTGGGACCAAAGAGCCTTGTGTGTAGAGAAGCCATGGACTAGCTTTGTGTGAATGGGCCTCAAGCTTGACAGGAACCAAATTCCGCTGCATACACGTAGCTTGCAAACAGCCCCAATACACTAAACAAAGGTTAACATACATATTATGGACATATACCCATTCACAAACACACACACACACACACACACACACACACAAACTCACAGTAACTGTCTATTTCTATAAGTGTGCAGATGGCGGATAACCCTGCTCATCCTCACACACAAACACACACACACACACACACACACACACACACACACACACACACACAAACACTCTGTGAAAGGAGGTGAGTGGAGACAGAGAGTGCTGGGACTAGGATCACAGTCATCTGGAGAGCAGGCTTAAAGAGCTATGGCTGTAGAGATGTACTTAAGATGTTAAACACTCGACACTCTGTCTTAGCCAGGTGTTCCAGGGGTCACAGTAAGGTCAAGCTCCCTCTCCTGAACAAGTGCCTGGCTTTTGTAAGATACTGCCGCTGAATTGGAAAAAAAAAAGTTTGCTCCTCACTTGATTTGAATGAGTTTTTATTTTCATAGATGGTAAGAGCGGAGACTTGGGTGAGACCGTAATCCGATCAGGAAGTCCTGGAGCAAGGAAATGGTTCAGCGTCAGGGTTTATGCTAAACAGGGCAGCCACTGGCTCCAAGGAACTACTTCTCTATATTAAGCCCAGCAATAAAATCATGAAAGTATATCGTCCCATTTGACTCACAGGGCAACCTCTAGCAGCGACTCTTCAAACACAATAACATACAGTATCATACATTATCAGCATACATGGGAATTCTGTCCCACTTTCTATTAAGAATCCTCACTATAGTCTATTTGAGCCAATATACGACTATAATGCAAAACATTTCACAAAAAATTAGAAACAAATTGTGAACTGTCTCTTTAATAAAATATCTTTCCATAAATATTGAAAAACACAACGTACACTGCATGCTGGTAACCAGTTGCTTATTTCAACACCATTGAAATACCTTTGAGGTGGTAACATATCCCTTCACAGGCTTCCGAAACCCCATGTATCCAAACTAGTGACACATTGCATCTTTCTCTCGGCTGCCGTCTTCCCAGCCTTCTGAGGTTCACACAGCATTCAGGGCGTTGCACAAGCCATTAATCACGAGACTCCATGCAAGTGTTGGAAAGACACTTTAAGTAGAATGCTAATAGAATGTTTTTTGTGTGTTTTCTGTTATTATGCATGATGTAATCTGTCAGTTGGAATTCTGAGTTTTGATTTGAATTTGAATGTCCAATTAAGCTGTAACTGTCACTCCCCTATTGGATGTATGTAAAGTGCTGGTGTGCGTTTTAAGTAAAGGGGCTTTTCACCATTTTAACCCTCCACGAGAGTCATCTCATTTTTAAAACCAATAGCAAGCACTACACACCACCGTAACCTACAGTCTGATAGACACACTATTACTCCTCAGTGTGTAATGTGGAGGACAGATGCATGTAGAGTGTGAGTGAACTACAGAGAGAGAGAGAGATGTGAGAAAAGAAAGCAAGAGAGACAGAATTCCATTAGCCAGAACTGCTAGGCAATCCAGAGCACGTTCAGACTTGCATCTTAGCCAAGCACCTGGGGACCAACAGACGGCCCCCACCCAGAGATGAGATGCAGAGAGGGGACAGATGTGCGCTCTCCACTTGCCCAGCTCTGTGGACGCCTCCAGTTAGCACTTCGTTTTCATGCCACAAACCTCAGCAAAACGGCAAAGTGAACTCGCCATTAAAGCCATTCAGTTTCTGGCTTTATTACTGCCCTTTCTCTCTCTCTCTCTCTCTCTCTCTCTCTCTCTCTCTCTCACTGGAACAACACAGGGAATGTGTGGGGGGGGGGAGTTGATTGGAGTAAAAATGAAGGTACGTTCAAAAATTGCAGCCTATCCACATCAGTCCAAAAGAATTGCACCTTCATTTCTTACTGCGTACAAAAAAAATGCATTTCCCTCCGGAACTCAAATAGAAGGAGGTGGTTCTCCTGTGTGGGCGGCAATTTTGGCATCTGAACAAACAGCTCAGCTAATTTCTTTTTTCTCCCCTCCCCTCTCATCTCATCTAGAGAAGGAGTTATTGAGCGTCTGATTGCCTGCATTGATTTTTATTTGTATCAGTTCGTCACTGGCACGAGCTCAGCACAAACTCAATATCCTCGCCCTGCGTCCAATATCTCATCTCAGCTGAGGAGTGTGATTTAAACCATGGGCACTCTGGCATCCCACGTCTCCTCAGATAGCAACCAACACCCCACCCCCCCCACACACACACACACACACATACACCCTCCACACACACACACACACACACACACACATACACCCTCCAACACACACACACACACACACACACACACACACACACACACTCCAACACACACACACACACACACACACACACACACACACACATACCAACACCACCCGTTCCTGCTTAGTCTGTCAAAATCGAATCCACTCAGCACAATTTTTCAATACGCCCTTCTGAGAATTTCATAAGAGCCTTTATTATCATAGGAGTTCTCCTCCGCCTTCTCTAGCGTTGACGAGACAGCCCGGCGTATTGAATACGCTTATATGAAAAAAAAAAAAAAAACACACTAACCAACAGTTGAGATTGCTGGCTTAGTTCATATGCGGCGGCAGTGATTCGGTGTCAGTGCACTGGCCGACCTTTGTTGTTCTGACGTGACGGGTTGCCCGCGCCGCGTTTGATGAGAGGGGAAAAGGGCACCGCGGCAGCGTGTGGTGCAGAGGGTGATGGCGATGGAAATCAGCTCTTTCTCCTTTGTTAGAGAGAGAGAGAGAGAGAGTGAGAAAGAGAGAGAGAGAAAGAGAGAGAGAGAGAGAGAGAGAGAGAGAGAGAGAGAGAGAGAGGGAGAGAGAGAGAGAGAGAGAGAGAGAGCAAGAGAATGAACAGTGTATTTTTTCAGCAGAGGTTGCATTTGTCAAAAGGAAAGGACAGGCTCAACACAGTAAATGTCAGCTGGAGAGTGATGCAGTGATCAAGCTCAAAGCTGGCAGCACAAGGACTACACACACCCACACCCACACTGACACACACTCTCTCGCTCTCACTCTCTCTCTCACACACACACAAACGCACACACACCTCCTTACTGTTACTGTAATGGAGTCTTTGGCCTGAAGACATTTCAACGCATTTTAAACGGCTCTTGATATTTTAGTTTGTTATTTCAGGTTCAGTGGCAAATAGTGTAGAGTCACCTCTGTGCCTTCCAAATGATGTGGCTGTGGGCCAAAGAGGTGCAAAGAGTGTGTCTGTTTTTTTCTATGGGGAATTTGTAGCTATGGGTTTAAATTTACTTTTCTATTTTGTCCTTAAAGGAAAATTCCGGTATTTAGCACTTTGAGTCCCTTTTCTGGTTTGTTTTGGATGAACTAGTGGTGGACACCGAAATTTTGACGATTGGTCAGATTGGTTTTGACGAAACGAGTCAGAAAAGTCAAGACAGGACCAATCTTCAAAATTTCGGAATTTTCCTTTAAGAAAAATGTCTGTGATCACTGCAAATCTAAGCACCAATGCCCTGTTCTTCAAAATGGCTTTTAAAGCTCATATTCCCGTGACGTTCACATCTCATATTCTCAACATTATATTCACTTCCAGCTAACTCTTAAGCTTCCCATTTTTTGGTTTTACAGTGACACCCGACTCAGGGAGGACTGTTGTATGACAGAATGTAAATATGTTTTACAGAAGGTGGGTGTTTATTTCAGTACAGCTTTCCACAGATAACCACAGGGTGTGAACATGGAGGTTGGAGACAAAGGATCGGCTGCTCAAACAGAATGCTCACTATTCAACTTGCTCCAGCACACAGATTCAATGGGCTGTACGTTCGCTAAACAAACCGCAGAGCCAAGCGGATATGTAACATTTGCAAATACATCTAATACCGAAACAAACAGATAGGTTAAAAACATCAACAAGCAAGACTGTGGACTCTTGTCAAGTCTTCAAGTAAACTTTCAGGTGAGCCCCTGAGATTCAAAGCAACGGAACTAGTCCACATTCACAGCATGCTGTGTGCACTCTGTGGAAATTATGCTCAGCATTGGGCAGTATTCTGGAAAGAGATAACAACATCTTTCCTCTAAATGGATTCAGAGTGCATGGGTCCGTAATGACACACGCCTGCATTCGCCATGGATGAAATATTCCATTGTCGGAGATCTGAGCAGAGTTCTTGGGTAATGACAGATCCTTTAATACCTATTACAGCCCCCATGCACTAAATAGTCACTCAATGCTTTTTTTTCCCACATTTAGGGAATCATCATCATTTTGCGCCTGTTTAATCAGAGTGCCTTGCACAACATACTTTGAGGCACACAACGAAGAAAACACATTAAATTGTCCTAAAATACCCCCATATGACCAACTGTCTAGTACAGAAAATGGGAAGTAAACATATATAACAGAAATAGAAGCCTTTGTTGTAAATAGTCAAAGCTATAGACATATCATACAGACAGAAGGATGGCTATAGGAGGGCAGAAAAATGTATCTGTAGTACGCAAATGTGGAGGCAAGCTTGCAGAGCACACCCACAGAGAGAGAGAGAGAGAGAGGCGGAGAGAGAGAAAAAGAAAGAGAGAGAGGCAGAGAGAGAGGTAGGCAGACAGACAGACACTCTCAGCATGATAAGAGTAGGTGTGAATCCCAGAAAGCTGCAATTATACTTGCTATTGCGGCATGAAAATCAGACAGAGAAACAGAGATGATCATCACTGAGTTCCTCCTTTCCACTTTAGAAGGGACAGCAGACTGGGACACAGGAAGGAAGGCATGGGGTGGTTGGGTTGGGTTGAACATGGGGTGGGAATGAATGACTACTGAATGTTAAAAGTATGTTTTCTACATTTTGCGTGGTATTGTTTGGCACCAACTGACAAAGAAAAGCCACTTGACATTGCTCAGTCAGAGGACTCAGCATTACTCAGTACCTTACATACCGTAGTCTCTGTGAAACCAGCAATGTAACCTTGAAGCCCACTTAAAGGAAAGATAAAACATGTTTCCCATGATGTGTGATGTAATGGTTGGTCTAAAACTGACATGACAGTCAAAGATGCTGTTACAAAATATCACATTACATGGCACAAGGAATTCAGAAGAATAAAATTAGTATTTCAATCGATTACAGCTTGATCATATCCTTTACAAACCACAGATCAGGATGGCTCATCACAAACAATGATGACCCCGGCTCTCATTCCTTCCAAAAACTACTGCCATAGTTCACAAGAAATATGTATGTAGTAAATCTTGTATAGAACTCTAAAGATCCTAAAGCATTATTGTTTATTATTGCTATTCCCCTTAATGCAGTCTTACCAACATTACCAACATCACTGTTCATTTTTAACTATTGTATTGTTTTTATTTGGATGTCGCTTTGGAAATAAAGCGTCTGCTAAATCATATAACCATAACCATAACTACAGATCAGCCACACCATGTGTGGAACTTGTGTTTAATCTTGAAAAAGGGCTTATCAAAACCACCTGTATCCTTCTCTAACACAAATGCATTCTCAAAAAAGTTCTCGTTTATTTAGCTACAGTATAAACACCACTTCAACCCAACTCCAACCCCTTCAATCCAGCAGCTCTTGTGTTGGGGAGGATGGGAGTGTTCACGTAGGTGGCCCAGCTTTCCCATCAGCATTCTGAGCCTCACAGAGCCAGAAAAGTCTGTTAATTACACCGCAATCGCACTGTCGCAACATTAACTGCTTATTCGCAGCGAGTAATTGCATCCTGCCATAAACAAAAGACTGGCGTGGCAGAGCATTTCTGTCGCCTTGACAACAAGAAAGGAAAATCATTGTGATTAATCAAAGACAAAAGAGAAAAAGTGCTGCTGGGTGTTGTGTCGGAGTAAACTAATATGCCAAGCTCAGCACAGTTCTGTTTAACACATAATCACCCTCAATCCTTCCACTCCAGATGCAAAATCAATTTTAAAAAGTTTTAAAAGTTTTGGATTCTGGGAAACATGGTTCTTTTAAACAGAATGTGGCTTTAGTCTGCTTTTTAGTACCAGCTCTCAGTTGATGGCTAAATAGAGGGTCCAATTTTGTGGCAAGCAGCTCTCTCACACACACACACACACACACACACACACACATACTCTCTCTCCCTTCTCTGTAAAATACGGCACACACTCTTTTGGTATTGAATTATTCAGTGCAGCCTGGCAATAAAAACACAACTGAAACTCACTGACATTGAACTCTGTGTGCGGTTCAAGTCAGATTTGATAAATGACGTTGTACATTAGAGTGGCTTGGCCAAACTATTATTCTGCAGGTGTATTAAGAGTCTCTCAGCTATTCTCCTTGTGTTTTTGATGGCGGCGCCTTGCCTTTGAATTTGCTGTAGCCTTCACTTGTGAAGTGTGGTATGAAGTGTTCTCCAGACCATAGTGGATTGAAATAATAGAACTATAAGAGAACTGTAAAAGCTTCAGTTTAGGCGTTGACTCAGTCTAATATCTTACAAGATATCATACAGAAATAGAGGCCATAGAGCTCTTCAGTGTTACGCTTTGGGAAAATCGTTGTTGATTGGAGTCTCGAGTAAATAAGGGTAAAGAATGGTTTTAAAATAACACAGTGTAGGAATTCCATTTTTGTAAATTTTTGACATAAGCTACTGGGTACCCTAAGATGGTAGCCTATTCAATTGGTCAAAAAAAAAAAAAAAAACAGATTGGGTCATGCTCCTACTTGCATCAACAATAGTCATGTTTACATAGACACTTTCAATCTGATTAGAAACGGAATAACGGCTCAATCTGAATAAAAATGATCATTTAAACACCTCAATATTTATATAAAAATGTCTGATAGCGTGGCTAATGCTAATGACATTAGGCAATGTCAGAGACTCCATTCTCTGTATTATACATCAGAGTAGCATCAAAATGAGTTTGGAACCATGAGGTAAAAAATCTACGCTGTGTTGCTTTTGCTACCCTGAAACGGAAAGTTACTACTCTGTCAAAACAGGAATGACAAAGTGCAAACATACACACACAACCACTGAAATTGTCTCATAACAAAATGGCTAACTAACATTGTGAAAAAGGGGAAGTTTTGTGAATATCAGTATAGTTTTATAAATTGCTACTGATACTTCTAAGAGCACAGCGACATGCACTGATACCCAATTGCACTGTTGGTGTTATCATTTAGATCTTTTTTCCCTTAAAGGTACAGACCCTAATTTACAGACCCTAATTTCTAGCTGTGCTTTGAGACAAGCTGAGACGACTGAGAAAAGCTCTTAATGTGGCTGTCAGGGAAATGTCAGAGCCGACGTGCTCAGTGACTGTGACTGTGCTGAAACCGCCGAAGACAATTAAAAAACCTCGTCATATGGTGGCCCCCTCTTTCTTTCGTCTCAGAGGAACAACTCAAAAGTAGAAGGCTCAAATAAAAGGCTCGACTACTTTTAGAGATAGAATCTTTTGAAAAGTTAAGGCCTAGGTGACATACTGAATAAATACATTTTCACCTCCCATCCTCTGAAGCTGTGCAAAGCTGAACTGTCGTGGGGAAGGGGCCACAGTGCAGTGGGGAAGTATTTGACTGTCAGCACCGTGAAAGAAAAAGACGTCTGGAGCCCTGTGAGTGTACACCACGTCCCCTAAGGGGTTGGTTTATGCCTCAGCCCAGGGCAAATTCCTCAGAAAGTTCAGCCTGGTTTTTAAACTGTCAGTTAGAAGGGGGGGCTTGTGGTTTGGTGTGGGAATACTGTCTATCAATCTCTGCCGAAGCCCATGCACCCAAAATTGTCAGAGTAAGCACTGTCGGTATTGGTAAGTTTACTCACAATAAATCTACAACTTTATCCATGGTTCATTTTACAAATACACAGTCATACACATCCTGGAAAATGTTACAGAAAATCTCTCTCTCTCTCCTCAAGAGGGATGGTTGTGGTTTTTGTTTGAGTATGTTGTTCATTGTTCGTTTGATTCCACTGGCAGTGCAAAATCATGCTAGTTTCAGGGGGTGAATACATGAATGAGTAATGACAATGAGTCTTCCGTATTCAGTCCATGTTGATCATGAGCCTACTGAGTAATGAAACAAATAATAATTAAAAGCCAAAATCTCATTAGATGCTGCGACACCTGAATTGGTGATCTGTCGCATTAATTTAACATATTTGCTTCTCCTCCATCAAATGTTTCACTAGTGTCAAGGGAGGCATTTATTTTTTAACTGTATTTTAATGAGTTTTGCCATGCAATTCCAATTACAGTGCAAGGTCACGGCATTCATGTATCACACCAGGTTCAGAAGCGAATTTCCTGTGTATGATGCTGACGTATTGCCAAATGCATTGACCACATTAAAATTTCATGAAATGTGGCCCTCTTTTGAGTCCCAAAACAGCACTCTGCAAAACAAAGAGTTAGAGGGGGAAAACACGAGGCTCATTTGTAAATGTATGTTATTACATTATGCATGATCTGGCAGAGACGTGCATGAAAGGTTTTAATTGATGGCCATGGAAGAGCATGAATAATTGACCGCTGTTGTAAAACGGACATATTGAGCCTTGGACATTAAAAATGGTACACCCAAAAAGTCAATGTCTGTTGACATTCAACTTCAAATAAGATCACACGATGTTTGAAAATGTCGCATTCTTGTCAGGGATTAGATTTGTTTTGAAAAGAGCATCTGAAAAGAGAAAACTGGGTTACAGAAAGGAGGGTCACTTGATGATGACAGGATTTGGCTCAAATCTGGCCTTGAAGTGATGCAGAGCTGGGTCGCTGTTCTGACCTGGTCAGATACCTAGTGGAGCCAGTTAGAATGATGACCTGGTCATTGCTGTATACCAGGGGTCTCAAACACCCGGCCCGCGGGCCAAATCCGGCCCGCGTCCTGCCCAATTCCGGCCCGCGACGTATGACAAAATAATAATGTAATCCGGCCCTTGAGGCTATTAATTGCGACAAACAACGATACTGATTAAAATAGACGATAGATCCAGGTACGGTGACAAATCTCATTTATAGGCCTACTCTGCTCCACTATGTGCAAGACATCCATAGCTTGATTCAAACCCAAAATCGCTGCGCAAGGTTTTCAGGAAATACTTGTATTACACGCGAGAAACACAAAGACGTGCATATGTAATGACGCGGAAGCGATGCAGGCCATAGTGTTGCAGAAATAGGCCTACACCAAATGTTGAAAAACGTTCACGTGCGATGAAGTCTTAGGTAAGCTATGTTATTCACCTATTCTAATTCTGAAGGAGAATATCCTTTTGGAGATTATGATCGATCGTCTATGACAGTGATAGTCACGGTGCGTCTGTGAATGGAGGTGCGTGTATACAACGGTGTCCACTAAGCATACCATGCTTGTTTCGACCCTCTGCCCAACATAGCTTGGAGGTTGCAGTGGTAATCGTGATGATAGTGTCCGTAATGGATGTGGTACAGACAGCAGGGCTAGTAGAAATAGGGCTCTAAAGAACTACAAAGTCAACCGCAATATGATGCGAACTTCTGGGTACTGCAGATTACCCTCGATAGGAACTGTTTGACCAGAATACTTTATTGTAGGCCTATATTGTAGTAATCTATTACTAAACCACAACATATTAGGTGTTGGTATACATCTTAGGTGTTTTCCTGTTAATTTGTTATGTGGGTAATATGAAAAAAAAGGAAAGTAAACCTGCTTAATGTTTGACCTAAGTAAGAAAGAAAGTGGCATAGTGGTGCAAGTTATGTAAGAGCAGCAGAAGTGTTGTGTTTTCAGGACAACAACAACAAGTTGTAAATGTACAAGTGTGCAAGTGGAGTAGTGCAGGCTGGCCATTGTGGGTCCAATGTCCAGGATGTTATGTAGCTGAGGGTGGAGGGGGAGAGGAGGGGAGAGTTCAGCATCCTTACAGCTTGGTGTATGAAGCTGTTGGTGAGTCTGGTAGTGTGGAGCGCAGGCTTCTGTACCTCTTCCCAGAGGGCAGTAGATCAAACAGATTGTGAGCGGGGTGACTTGCATCACTCACACCTTTTGAAGCCAAGGGTGAGGTGGGTGGTGTAAATGTCCTTCAGGGAGGGGAGTGAAGCACCAATAATCCTTCCAGCTGTGTTCACTGCACTGCGCTGCAGGGCTTTCCTGTTGTATTCAGTGCAGCTTCCCCACACAGCGATACAGCTGGAGAGGATGCTCTCAATGGTGCCTCGGTAGAATGTGGTCATGATGGCTGGTGGAGCACTTTTCGCGCCTGAGTTTCCGAGGGAAATACAGGCAGCTGAGCTCTCTTAAGCCAGTGATGCAGTGTTGGTGGTCCAGGAGAGGTCTTCACTGATGTACCCCAGGAATTTGGTGCTGCTCGCTCTCTCCACCACAGCACCGTCGATGGTCAGTGGCAGGTGTTGGGTGTGACCTCTCGGAAGTCAACAACAATCTCTTTGGTCTTGCTGGACGTTCAGCAGGAGGTTGTTGTCCCTGCACCACGATGGTCAGATGGTGGACCTCCAGCCTGTATTGAGTCTCGTCGCCCTTGGTGATGAGACCCACCAGAGTTGTGTAAAGTCAGCAAATTTCACTATGTGATTGTTGCTGTAGGTTGCAATGCAGTCATCGTCAGCAGGGTGAAGAGCAGCGGACTGAGCACGAGCCGGGGGGCCCCTGTGCTCAGTGTGATGCTGCTTGAGGTATTGTTGCCAACATCGCATTACTTGGGGCCTCTGACAGAGGAAGTCCAGTAGCCAGTTGCAGAGGTAGGTACTGAGTCCCAGTTTGTCAAGTTTGCAGATGAGTTGTTGTGGTATTATGGTGTTGAATGCAGAACTGAAGTCTATAAACAGCAATCTCACATATGAGTCTTTTTTTCCAGGTGGGTGAGGGGCTGGGTGGAGGGCAGAGCAGATTGCATCCCCTCTGTAGACCGCTTGGCTCGGTATGCAAACTGGAAGGGGTCCAGGGTGGGGGAGAATGGATTTGATATGTGACATGACAAGCCGCTCAAAGCACTTCATGATGATGGGTGTCAGTGCCACAGGGCGGTAGTCATTGAAGCAGGATGGAGCAGTTTTCTTGGCACAGGCATGATGGTGGCAGCTTTGAAACATGATGGGACAATGGCTTGCTTCAGGAAGTGTTAAAGATGTCTGTGAAGACATCCAGCAAAGCTCCCCTGCGCAGTCCTTCAGCCACGACCTGGGATGTTGTCTGGACCTGTTGCCTTACGGGTGTTGATAGCAGCAAGTGTCCTCTTCACGCTGTCGGCAGAGAGGCACAGGGGCTGCTCATGTAGGGGGGGATGGGTCTTCTGTGGGCAGGTGCTGTTTGTGCCAGGCGAGCAAAGAAGCGGTTCAGGTTGTTGAGCAGAGGGATGTTGCTCTCACAGCTCTGTGGCGGGCTTGTAGTCCGTGAGGGCCTGAATGCCCTGCCATAGGCTTTGTCGCGTTCCTGCTGTGTCTTTGAAGTGGGTGGTTATCTTGTGAGTGTATTCCTTTTTGCTTCCTTGATGCCCACGGGACAGGTTGGCTCTCGCTGTTCTCATGCCAGCTTCATCCCCAGCTCTGTAGGCTTTGTCTCTGGCCCTCAGCAGCCTGAGGGACATCCCCTGTCAGCCATGGCTTCCAGTTAGCCAGTGATGATGATGTTTTGTGTGGGTCACATCATCGATGCACTTGGTGATGTAAGAGGTTACAGTGTCTGTATACTCCTCTATGTCTGTCTGGTTGTTGTAAGTGGCTGCCTGCTTAAACATTTCCCAGTCTGTTGTGTCAAAGCAGTCTTGGAGAGCATCGGAGGCTCCCTCAGGCCACACTTTTACCTGCTACGAACCGGTTTGTTCGCTTTTACCCTTTGTCTGTATCACGGGCATTAGCATAACAGTGATATGGTCTGAAAGTCCAATGGGGGTGGTGGCTTTGTATGCTCCTTTGTGTGTAGTGTAGACCAGGTCCAATTAAATATCTAAGATTAAATATCTTCAGGTCCAATTAAATATCTAAGATTAAATATCTCCAGGTCCAATTAAATATCTAAGATTAAATATCTTCATCCAGTATTTACTGAAAGGTGCATAATTTGAGGTGCTTGCCATCCAGTGACAAATTACATGGGTAATTTACCCCCTTCATAAACTTTGTTTTACTCAAAGATTTTTTACATTTACAGTAGGACTTCATCTCTGACCACTTTCAAGCCATGGCCTTTTGAAATTTTGATATAAAAACCAATGGTGTTGCTTTCTTAACCCTGATGCCTAGTTTGCCAGGGTTAAAAAAAAGTTATGAGAGGAAATATTTTTATTTGGTGTGAAACACATACACCTGTTTTTATGTTTTTCATTTATTTTTATAATTTGTATTAATATTTATTTTATCATTATTTTATTTATAAGCTAAGATTGCTAGCACAGGTGTCTAAAACTAGATAAAAACACTTGCACTTTCTGTTTGCAGTTTTGTGTGGTATTTGAAAAAAAGAACATTGCATTTTCAGAAATAGCCGGCCCTCCAATCAGATGACGTAGGCAGAATTGGCCCCCAGCTCATTTGAGTTTGAGACCCCTGCTGTATACTGTAAAAGCTCCTTTTACATTGCATTTTACATGTATTCATTCAGCAGGGGGACAGTGTTTGTACCGGATCAGTGTTTGCAGTAAACATGTTTTATACACGTGTTTTAACACTGCATTTCGGTCGTTGCTTTTTGCCCGAAAGCCAGAATGTATCCACCAGCTGCCTGCCTGCAGCCTACTTCCAAAACTCTAAAGCTGCTTGCTGTCAGATTCGGTCCCGAAGACACAAGTTGCCAATTGTGTATCAACAACACTCAATAACAGTGTATGTGATGTGTTAATCAATTAAATTCCCAACAATTTGACAGCAGCTAGTTCTAGAGTAGGCTATTCAACTAGCCTGCTTGCTTGCGAGACTCAGGTTGCACAGTCGGCACCCGCTTCCTTATTTGGGTTTTGGGTTGCCAGGTTTTAGCCTATGACAAAACGGTTGAAATTGAAAGTAAGTGATCGTGTAGAGTATGTGTAGGGTGTAGGGTGTAGTTCATACACAATCTGGCAACCTGGGAGATGTCAGACTAACAGAAAAATAAATGGATCAGTGATTTTAAAATGAAGTTTGATGGCCATGCAAATTACGGGAGTTTTCCGGGAGAAATAACAAAACGGGAGGGTGCTGGGAGATGACCTTGAAATACGGGAGAACCTGGGAAAAACGGGAGTGTTGACTGGTATGGTTCAGAGGGAAAGTATGGTATGGTAGATGGAGGGAGTATAAAGGGGAAGTATGGTATGGTAGATGGATGGGGGTATAAAGGGGAGTGTGGTATGGTAGATGGAGGGGGTATAAAGGGGAAGTGTGGTATGGTAGATGGAGGGGTATAAAGGGGAAGTGTGGTATGGTAGATGGAGGGGGTATAAAGGGGAAGTGTGGTATGGTAGATGGAGGGGTATAAAGGGGAAGTGTGGTATGGTAGATGGAGGGGGTATAAAGAGGAAGTGTGGTAGATGGAGGGGGTATAAAGGGGAGGTGTGGTATGGTAGATGGAGGGGGTATAAAGGGGAGTGACGTCATAATGGAGCTGCAGGAGTGAGTAGTGACATGCAGTGCACCACAGCACAACCCATTGAACAAATCATTGAAGAGAAAAAAACAGTACAGAAATCAACAGTGATCTTGTTCACATTACTAAGATCACAGTACTTATGGTACATTAACTGGAGCAGGATCAGCACAGACCTGGTGTCTGAAGACAGTGCATCCCAAGCTAAGTGTTTGGAGCTTACAGACCAATCCCTAGCACTCCTGAACATGCTCTCACACTCACCACCTCCAGAGCCCTGTGGGGCCGAGAGACCTCTGGGACGTCAAGGCCGATGAGGAGCCCTGAGACGGCTGCTGTCAGATGATGAAGATAAGACCAGACCTGGAGGGGAGGAGGGTGGACATAACCTCTTCCTCTTCCTCTTCCTGACCTCTTTCTCCACAGATGCCCTCTTCTACTGAACCTTTCCACAGAATCTTTTTTCTTTTTTTTTTTTGCTTTTGCTTCTCTTTTTTTCTGGTGTGGCCAGTTCATAGTGCATAGGAGGGCCTTTAACCTGGCGGAAAGCGATCGTGATGAGGTTACCAGCTCTGGGCCTCTTTATCAGCCGCAGGAAGCCTAAAGAAGACTTTGACAGGAGGGTGAAAGAGTAACTGCGGCGGCTGCTGCAGCAGCTTTGCCTGGAGAAGGAATCAGAGAGAAAGAGAGCAGGCACATGCAGAGAAGGGGGGCTAAAGGGGCTCTAGCACCTGCCCTTTTGCCCCGTTTGATGTCCAAGTGCCCTTTTGACAAGACCCGTTTTTTACTTTTTAAAATTTGTAATAATTCCGCTAGTTCCGACGTGAATATTCGCTAAAATGTCTCATTAATAGTTTGTGAAATTAGAAATTTATCACCAATACGTGACGTCATACATTCAGTGAACTTTCAGAAGGTGCACGCAAGCACATTGCTGCAGGAGACGTTTGGGAGCACGGTAGGTCGCTTGGCAGTTAGCCTATCTGAACATTAGGGTTGCCACCTGTCCAGGATTTTCCTGGATTTTCATGGTCTGTCCAGGAAAATAAAAATAAAAATCCTGGATTTGTCCCGGATTTTTGTACATGATGCGCAAAATGTGTATTTCAGTTTAATTGAAGCGTGCCTACGTCCATAAACGTATGCACAGCCTTATTGGCTCTACAAAAATGACGTAGCATAACATGGGTGGTGGTGGTGGGGGCATGCACCGTGGAGGTTCATTAGAAATGGTAAGGTGGAGATGGAGAGTGTGAGGGACAAGGAGAGACAGAGAAAGGAAAGTTTATTCCACATAAGCAAAAAAGCAGAACCTAATTATGTATTCCCCCTTTTTTCTCAATACTGCCCCCAGGTGTCCACAACTAAAAACTGTTGAAAATATAACAAAATAATAAAGGTCTGCTATTAAATAAAGCAATTAACTAAACAAATAACTAGACATTTTCATTCTTACTAATTTTAGCTATACAATTGTCGCTTAGAATGACGGTTTTTATCTTGGGTTAGATGTGCGAAAGCCACACGCACAGCACGCGAATCTGCAAGACACCAACTTGCTAATGGTGGTAGTTCACTGTGATAAACATTAAAATTATAGCCTGACAAGCCAGACTAGGCCATCCAGACTAGGCAATAACATATTTGCTGCCGCTAGGGTGCATCTAGATTTCTAGGCTATTAAAATTAGCTTTGAATTTAATCAATAAGATGTAGCCTTATAGCCTATGATCTCTGTGTAGACAATAGCCTAATGAAAACTGAAAAGACCTATCTGTCTGTGCCCTGGCTACAGTAGGCCTACAGTACATGCACTCCTATTGAATTTTCATAACCAAGGAGAGAAATGAGAAAAATGTGTTACAACTCTGTCTGCTATTTACACCCATTCTTCTTGATACATAATGAATAAATATGAAATTTTATAAAATGTTTATCAGTTCATTAGACTACTTTGCAAATTGCTAAACCACATAATAGCCTGTCCCACCATCATCATTGAAATAGCATAATGCTAGAATTTAAATGATGGAAGATGTTTTATTTTGATATAATTTGCATGTAGCCTATGTATTCTCTATTGGGTTGTAATCAAAATTAAGTTTTAAATAAAGTTAACACGTTTTCTGAAAATTTTGTTCCATGTGCCCTTTTTTTAAAATTTGAGCCCCTGCCCCTTCAAAGGTATCTGCACGCCCCTGAAAGAGAGAGTGGAGATATGGGAAAAAAAGCACCCACCTCTCATCTCTGTCAAGTGCAGAACTACTGCCCCTCCACTGTCTCGCTTCTGAAACCCCAAAATATTTTTCTTCACCTGAGGCAAGCAACAATAAAAGAAATGGAATCAATATGGCAGGCCCTAAAACTTTAAATCACAAATATGTATGGGTTTTTTTCTTGCTGTTTTTGTTGTTGTTACCAGGTAGTGCTACAGTCTCAGGGCCAGCATTAGCTTGTGTTCATGTGATTAGCATCAGAATAGGATCTCTCCTGATACAAATTATTAGAATACCACTGTTTAAACTGTCAATAAAATTTGCTTTAAGTTTATTGTCATAAAAGACTTGAAAGACATACTCACAAGAACCAACACTGAGAAGACAGCCCACCTCTCCCGGAATTTCCCGGACTCTCCCTTACAGTAAATTGATAACAAGCGAATGACATACAATCTCCCGCAAACCGCATTTCTGGAAGTGAGAGACGGACAGAGCAAGTGAGTGACAGACACAGCGACAGGAAATGGCAGGGAGAGCATTACGATTGGTCTATCTCTGTGCTTTGTGGGGAAGGAGGGTGTCGGTCATGGTACCTCCATGAAATTAGTTTTTGCAGGGTGAATACAACATTCTACAGTTCAATAAATACAGTAATGTACTATATATATATATATATATATATATATATATATATATATATATATATATATACAGCAGATCACACGATAAATGCATGACCTCAGTGTAGTATCACTGTGTGGTGCATATGGGGGTACTAGCTGTTCGGCTGTCTGACTGCTTGGGGGAAGAAGCTTTACCTAAGACGAGTGGTCTTGATTGGACTCCACTAACGTTTTTAAATGAAAGGAGTGAGAACAAGGCATGGGATGGGTGGCTGGTGTCCTTCATAATGTTTTGGGCTCTCTGGGCAGTGAGTGTTGTAGATGTTATGGAGTTGTGGTAGTCCCATGGCTCTGGCTGCTGTCTTTACAGTCCTCTGTAGCAGTCCACTGTCTCATGGTTCTAGTATGATCATATTAACGTTTTTCATGTGATGTTTTCTAGGTTCTATAGCTTTGTTTACATCCAGCTGGTAGGCAAGGGACAAGTTGAACCCATTGAACATCGTTGTCTGCAGCTGCCTCTCAGTAGGCTACATCTCTGTATTTCAGCAATGTCAACATTTCAGGCATCAATAAAGGTGATGATGAAACGTTATCCCATTGTTCAATATTTGATAGCCTGTCACAGGAACGTTGTTTCGCTAAAATCGCCCTGATTTGGTGCATTGATCTGTATCGGAGAACCTGCATGTAGCCTAATGGTAGCCTAACTTTTTTTCTCTGTTCAAAACTCGGTTTACACGAAGACGATAGCCTTTCTTAGAAGCTGTGAAATTTGACCAGAAAGGAACATGTCTTCCTTCTGAAAGCTGACACAAAATCAAACAATATTTGATAATTTAACTTCAACTGAACAGCGACAGGTTTTGGTAGGCAGTAGACTCAGCAGACTTTAAAACGGTAGCCTAGAAGCTACTGTTATAGCCAGCATCAGTCAGCATCATAACATTAATGGCGTTAGTCATGAATCCTGTAACATATTATATCATATAACAGCGATGGCTTATTCCAAGACGATCTGCATGGATATAAAACCACCCAGAACAACTCAGAATGTGAATGATAAAGTTAATTAATTGTGTGAAACTTTTTATTAGTTATCCATTGCAGCATCGCCTATATTAGGCTGTTATGCTAGCTCAGCCTTTAAATATGTTGTTATTTTGGTCATGTGGACTTGATTAAACGGGTAAAGATAATTCATAAACTGCTTATTTCTTACATGACTGAAGCAGTAGCCTAGGTTCAACAGTGGTGTTTGAGGTTGCTGTGTTAAGTTGTTGTGTGTGATCGCTAAACTATTAGGATCAAATCAGTTTATTTTGACATACGGGAGTTAGCCTATAGCACAAAAGCCTATTCTGTTTTCATTTATTAGCATTTGTTGTGATTATATAATCAAATGACACACATGATAACTTGAAATAGAAGGACAGAAGATAGGTGATTGATGTCCACAAGCACGAATTTCACGAGACAAATTAGAACAAACTGTTCCGGTAAAAATAATCTTGCCATGTTTAAAATGCTGCACTTTTTCCCTTCATAGCCTGTCTCTGGCAATTCATTTTTGGATGACTGTAGAAAGTTGTATTTTAGCCTACGTCTTCGTAGACAGTAGGCTACACCATTAGGCTATCTTGAGAATAAAAGACTTCACAGCTGCTAACGATCATCCTCCACAACCCGAGGGATAGGTAGGCTAAACGGTCGTTCGTCGCCTTTTTGCTTCTTATTGTAAAACCAACTGTTAGGGCCTACACAAGTGGTCGGCATCCCGGTCAATATTTGATATTAAAATTTCAATTTTTAAGCTATTTGTAACTATGTGTAGCCTATGCAACCCGACTGTTGTAGGCTTGCCTACCACTCTCTGCAGTGCCTTGCCTACCATTCTTGCCTACCACTCCAGTTGTAAACAAACGGTCACATGACATTATGATGTAGGTGCAAAACCTTAATAGACCATTTCAACAATAAAAACAAAAACAATGCTTGAACGTTCTATTTGGGCCCCAATCTACTTCCTCTGCATTAAGATAACATATGGAATGTTAAAAAGGAAGTCTTGTGGGGCCAACTATGATGCTGATAATGGAACTCTCTTGAAAGGGTCCATAGCAAAGATTCTAGAACAGAGCTCTGTTCTAGAATCTTTTGGTCCATAGTATGCATTTTTTTGTGTAGACTATGATTAGTGGGAGTCTGCCTCTCCAAACCTTTAAACTTTGACAAAATACAGCCACTCAATCTCTGCTATTAATTTGACCCAAGTCCCATATGCAGATGCGTGCTGCATTGCAGCGATGCTGACACTGCCATTACTGCTTGTTTGAATCTGTCAATAGTCTGTCACAGCACCTCATAAACAAACCCCCAGCCTGGCCTCTACTGCTGTGACCCAGCATTCCAGAGATGGAAAACTCCAAAAATGCCTCCCATGTATTTGTCCTACATAGTGAATCTAAAGACATTCCTATTCAACATAGACTTAGTTGTTTAAGCGCTTATGTGTTATGGTTTATATAATGTTGTTTTATTTTAATTGGGCTGTTAATTAATTTAACATTATTGTTTATTATTTATATTCTCCTTAATGTAGTCTTAGCATGTCATTGTTTTTATATTATTGATTGAATTGACATTGTTTTATTATTGCCTTTCCCCTTTTTTACATTGCTTTTTATTAGGCTATTGCTTGAATTGATATTATTGTGTACTACAACTATTCTCCTTACTATATTTGACCTACATTTTAATCTGTTCCCTGTTCATTTTTAAATATTATTATGTTGTTTTGTATTTATGTGTCGCTTTGGACAAAGGCGTCTGCTAAATCCATAACCATAACCATAACCATAGTGAACGATTCCAAAGAATAATATGGCAGGACTTTTTCACTGAAGTTTCCCACCTCCAGTGCGGCACTTCATCCTATTCAAAAAAACACCCTGGAATGTGTCACACCTGACCCTGTTCTAAGCATAGAGGTAGCAGAGGTTGGCGTCCGCTCAGGTAGAGTCGTACGGCGATAAGCTGCCAAACAATCAGAGGGTGTCGGGGCACAGAGTGTAAAGAACAGGCCTGATAAGACCGAGCTGGATCGATGCAGCGAAAGGGATCAGGCAGAGGCCAGACTCCTTTTGAGAAGAAGAACAATGACAGACAGCCAGCGCTAAAGCCATCATTACTGTGTCTGTATCTCTGCCATCAGCACATACAGCGCCCAAGGAGGAGGGAGAGAAAAATCCCTCTGGGTTATTAGGCTGGGGAATAGGCTTGGCTGAGTATGGGGATGTACAATATAAGCTCATGTCCAAAGCTGATTGGGAAGTATAATGAGGGATAAAGTGCTTTTATGTGGGCATGGCCCTTAGAACCCGATTGACGCAAAGTGCTTCAAAAAACACACCCTTTCTTCTCTGTTACATTGCTCCGCGACTGTTCATCGCAACGAGATGAAACCTGTATTGCATGACAGAGAAGAAGTGGGGCTTTCCAAAGAGACTACGCACTTGTCTGTACGATCAAGTATGAAATTTTAAAAAAATCATGAAATTAAATCAAATTGCATCATATTTACAGTCTATACTTCTCTGCGTTCACCTGCGCACCCATTACTCTCGTTTGAATTACTCGCGAACCCGTAATCGCATAGATATGGCAAGCATATCAGATGAAAGAGGAGAAACAGGGCTATCCATTGGTACCATGGATATCGATCTTTCTGGCTTATAAAAACAGACGAAGTGACTGCAAAATATTTACGTCATGTACACAAACCAACGCTGCACACCCATTACTTTTGGAGTAATTACTCGCGGACCCGTGATCGGATATATATGCCACGCATGTTAGATGAAAGAGGAGACACAGAGCTATCATTTGATACCAAATACATCCTTCTGGATTATAAAACAGACGAAGTGACAGCAAAATAATAACTTCATATAGCTGGACTTAGTTTTTGTCTGTTTTTGTGGCAAAGCATGTTTATAATCCAACGCTATCTTGTGTTTCTCTATGGCAAAACATGTTCATAATCCGGTTTTGAGATCCTAGCAAATTCCTGCATGGCATCCAATTCAAGGCTCACATTGCATCCCAATTTGTTCAACAATGAAACACCTTTTTTGCCTTTACTTTGTTCATGGCAATGCATTAAAAAGTTGAGAATCATCATGAGTGCATACACCATAGTCACACATGCTAACAGGCAAACTTGGGTCAAGTCAGGTCAGATCAGTTCGTGTCACAATATATGGAGCGCAGAATGGTCATTTTTCATCGCTAAATAAAAAATGGCATTTATTTCCGTAAATCACACACCACATATTTCTGTAAATTGCTCAGCCCCAGAGTATCCCTCCAACATGGCAATTATATTGCCCGTTTCAGGACAGTCAGCCCTACACACACATGAAATGCATGTAGAGCTATGAGCTTGCTGTGGTGAGATACAGGTCAAAATATAAGAATTTTTATAATATGATTTTTATATTTTAATCCTTTAAAATAAATATAAATCCTTATGAATAAATGTAGTGAAAATGCCCTAAAAACAGCTTAGGGTTCTAAGGGTTAAGCAGTTGAATAAAATCTAAATGGCCTTCAAAAAAGTGTATATCAACTCCTGAGTCATTCCAATAAATGGGTTAACAAATGAAACTTTTGTATGCAAAGTGCAGCCCTTTTCCTTTTCTCTTATCAGTTATACAATTTGCCTAGCACTCTAAAAAAAGGAATTAGAGACTGAGTGAAGCCTGCTCCTACCACAAAATTCAAATCAAAACAAATGAGTGTCCATAAAAGTATATCACTACCTCACAGGATTTGATGACAGCACAGCTGTAAAATAACACAGAATACAACCCACACAATATGGTAGCTGACGTCTCAGACATCCCCCGGAAGTTCCGGGAGTCTCCCGCATATTGATAGGGGCTCCCTGACGCCCGCAAATTAGATAAAATCTCCCGGAATCTAGAGTGAGCGATCAAGAGTTTGTGATACCTCCCTGAAATTACTTTTTGCTGGTTGGGATGTCTGACATCTGCAGATTTACCGACACGAGTTGTAGGGGTTATTTTTCTCCTCAGGATGAACATCAACCACTCAGTGATAGTAATGGAGCATTAGCCACCATCACCCTGGCAGTTTTGCAATGCGCTAATTCAGTCAATCTTCTTCTCCACAGAGATCAATTTATTATGCTCAGTCTTACTGGTCATGTTTGGTTCAAAGCTGCTGAGTGTTTGGGCATAAACTTTAACCCTGGGCAGCGTGGGTCTAGACTGCTGACCAAGGAGGAGTGCAAACAGCGGGGCGGATATCAATGCCATCTGGACGCCGTTCATCTCTCCTCATAAGAGTGGCTAATTGCCCAGATTAAATATTAATGACCGCCATTGCCAATGAGCAGAAAACACTGTCTGATGTCATTTATGAGCAGCATATTCTCCTGTCACAAGTTCCAGTCAGGGTGTTTCCCACTGACACTGTACTGCAAAACTGATGGTACTACCATTATTTCTCTGATTGAGCATTTGTGTTATGAAATGTACTACTGAGGACATTAACAAACCAGAGTACTAGTTTATTTTGGTTAAAAAATGCTTTGACCTAATAGCGCACTGACCTAATAGCATTGACCTAGTAGCTTAAACAAATGTACTATAATTAGTATGGACACCACTCTGCATTGGCATGTATTAGAGTTGGCTAAACGCCAAGTGCAGCATATTGTCCTGCACTACTGTTTTACTATTGCAGTGAACAAAATGGTCATTGATTGCCTCCGGTAGATTACAGTCGACTGTGGACTGAATTCTGCTCTTACCTGGAATGGATTCAGCCCAGAGACTCATCTGTCATCTCTTGCTCTGATGGAGCCTCGGATACAGAGACACAAAAACGCCTAAGGCTATCGGGCTCTTATCAAGGTTTTACTGAATAGGGGGAAACAAGGTCATACTCAGCCAATGTAAGGCTTCTTGACCAGTATGATTTGATACAGTTACTCTGCTTTCAAGCTCAAAGGAGCGCAGCTCTATGCTGTATTGAGGCTGGCAAGAGCATTTGTTTCCTGGGCCATGAGGTGAACTGGAGCAACACCCAGTACATTTGCTCCATGTCACAAAGCTGACAGGAAATAGCTCTGCCTCCTCACAGCATCCCATCTCCTCGTTTACACGGCTGTATTCTCTCTCCTAGTATCTTGAAGCATTTGGCAGGTTTTTGTGTTGCTTGAAGCAGTTCTTAGTTGTGTCAGCATTCACACAGCATGCTGTGGCAGCAGCTATTACCCAAACGTCCCAACTTAACGATGAGGGCTCCTAAAATTTTCAAATGAACTGTCCAGCCTTTCCCGCACTTCTCCGGAATCACTGAAAAATTGCTTTTCACTGCAGCTTGATAGGAGAGTCACTGGGCCTTCCTCTCTTTGCCAGAATCCTAATGCATTGCATCAATACTGTTTTGCTGTCCGCAGGTAAAGCCGCTATCTCTTGCAAGGCAGTGGGGCTGTTGAGTGGGTTCACACGTTCACACCTTTCTCCACTGCAGGGACCCTTTTTGGCAAATTTCCGCCATCAGCAAAGAATCAGAGCCCAGCCACAACCCTCTTCTCACAGATAAATGACATACTGTCCTTCATGTCCTCACCCTTCACCCTCATCACAGTCAATTGTTAACCCTCACTGCCTTTTAATTCATTGTTTTCTTGTTGACTCGATTGATTTTTGAAATTCTGTTAATAAGAAAACTTGTTGTGCAGAGGTGGTGTGTTAAGAGAGCTATTATTCTGACCCCTCACTGTGGTTCTGGTGTGTCTGGTTTTACCTGATGCGTCTGATGAGAGGACATTCTGTTGCTTGGCAAGCGACAGCTACATCGAAAAAATGATCAAAGGCACGGGCAAATATCAGAGTCCTTGTACTTGCTCCCAAGCCTGCACAGACAATTTAATCAACAGCCCGGACAGATGCACAAAAAAAAAAAATCAAAGTTACTGACTTCCATAATGTCTTTCACAAGACTAGAAAGACCTATGCCATGCGCAGGCAGAATAGCAATGCTATCAAAGGACATTAGATAGAATGAGAGAGGCCCCAGTCAGCAAACTGGAGGACATCTGTTTGGTCTGTGAGTAATGATCTGGCATAAATAATACTGACCTAGAGATGAATCATTCATCCTGGTGAGGGGGGGGTGGGGGGTTGGAATAGGGCTGAGAAAGAAAAGCAATGGCATACAATAAATAATATCTTATAAAAATGGATTTGGCTGCTGTTATTCAAGTTGCAGTTTCGTTGGGGTGTGTACAGTATGTCAGCTCCTAGACAAAGGCGGCCCATCCTTTTTCTCCACTCTGTGTTTGTAGTGAAGAAGGGATTCACTCTTTCTCTTGCCCTTCATACCTTACACTATTGACATGACAATTGAATATTAAAGCACAGAACATAGAAACATTTTGAAACATTCAAAACACAGAAGCATACAATAATGTGTGCTTTAAACACACAATATCTCTCTCTCTCTCTCTCTCTCTCTTCTCTCTTTGCCTTTCTGTCCTTTGAATAGTTTGGGAGCAGGTGTGGGGGCACAGCAGTGATCATTAGTGGAGAGCAACAACTCGCCAACTCTGTCGCTCCTGCTGATGTCAATCACACAACACAGTAAACACAAACACCAACACTGAGCCACTCCAGGGTGACAGAGCACGGCCTATAAAGACCCATGAGAATTATTTACTGTGTTTTTACGTGGACTTGCATCATGCATGCTTACAGCTTGGTATAAGCACTGTGAGCCTGGGATGTTAGACCTCATTGGAAACTGCCTCAAACAAGCTAGTCAGGTACCAGTTCTCAGACCTAATGATGTCCTTATACTTGACCACAGAATCCCTGAAACACAGTAGTGCATGTAGCCTACTGGAATAATCTGTGAGAATTCTGAAGTGGCATGGTTTTGTGTCTTGCATTTTTAACGCTCCACACGTGGTTGTGAGGAAGGTCTGCAAGGTGATGCAAGGAGCTTATCGCACACTGCCCAAGACTGGTCAGTCAGCTCAACACAGGCATCTTCACAGGAGACCAAGAGCAAAGACAGTCACTCGAGGACAGCTGTGTGTTTAAAACCCCCCATATGGCAATGCATTCAGTCTGAGTAAATGTTGTGTAATGTATCATTGCATGCTGTCTGGGACCAGTCAGTCAGGCCCTAGCCTGAACATTGCACATCTTCACTGGAGACCGAAGGTAAACAAATAGTCACTTGAGGACAGCAGTGTAGTCTAGTCTAGTGGATCCAGAAGAGTTCAAAGTGATGTGTGTTGATTCAAGCCACACCAGCTTGAATCTCAGTGAGGTACTAGCCTCACACAGAGGACAAAGATAAGATAAGAGTCAATGGAAAGCTGCAGGGAACATTCAGGAAGGATCTACGAGGAGTGTTTGCGTTGATTTGAATCATACTTAAGCCAGTGAGGAAGCACAGCCATAGGAGCAGGCTTCACTCTGATTTGTTTTGACCACTGGGCCTGAACTTGCGGCCGAGTAACAGAAAGCAAAAAAAGGCTACACACTTTGCAAAAACCAATTATGTCTCTGAGACGTGTCAATAAAATAATGACTCAGGGCAAAGTGCAGGCCTTTCTTGTTTCTTCTTGTTATTTACCCAATAAGGTCTACTGTTGTAAAACTGCATCACCTTCTGTATTGAAAAAAGTTTGTAAATGTTCTGAAAGTATATTTATATAGTTAGTGGGTGCTACTGCTTAGCTATACAATACTATTAGAGAGTCAATGGTTATATAGGTTTGGCCATGAGCTCTCACAACACAAAGTTTCCTCTAAGTTCCTGGTTTGACTAAGCATACAGAGTGTAAGTTATAAATGTTATACTGTATTAAACGCCATGACACATCATCCATCAGTGAATTGATGAAGTCAGTCAGGCGCTAGTCAGATAGCCATGGCTTTAAGGCAAGGACGATTTCCATGCTGGAAGTTATTCACAATTATTTTTATATTATTCTACAACTCTGGAAAAAAAATAAGAGACCGTATGCACATTTTTCGGTGTGACAGTCAAAATTTAGAGACCACTGCAAATTTAAATATGACCGTCAAATCATTTGAATGTCATTCAGCAACCGTAGGATGACAAAATGTGCAGTGGTCTCTTAATTTGTTTCTAGAGCTATGTACAGTGTATAGATCAGATTCATAGCCTACATCCTGATGCGTTGATATTGAGGCAATGATTCCATGCAATGGCTTCGGCTTCAGGACCCCCTGACCCCTTGGGCCCCTGGGCCTGAGCCCGGTAAGCCCGTGCAGTGCTTGAGAAGGTTTTTAAACCCTGTTCTACTGTTAACTAGTTGAGCGGCTTTGTGTTTGTGTGCATGACCCTGGCTGCATGCTGGTGTGTAGATGACTCCAGCGGGAGTTCCAGAGCTGCTGCCTCACTAATGACCTCCTCTGCATTAACACACACCGGCTCCCAGACCACCCAAACAAAAGGTATACTTTAGAGCGGCCCTGCGCCCAGGTATGAATCCATAAAATATTAAAAATGTTTGAATCATGAATGCTTGCATCTCTGAGCGAGGCAGCAGGTAAAGTATGTGAGTAGAAAATTTACACACAGTCTGAGACCAGGGTGGTGACCCTTCTGGATGAATAGCACCACAAGGGGTAAGGGTTGAAAAACTTTACCTGGGAAATTGGACACACTCGGTCCTCTTGACTCTTGTGTCCCGTGTGTCATGTGTCCCACCGGACTTCTATAAGGTGCCCGAGGTGAGAGTCGCTCGTAAAAACACGTGACCCCATTTTACATAGCGGTGGCATTTCAAGCCACAATGCCAGTGTTAGTGAGGGTTCACCTGCGTCCTCCATCAGAGGATCACCTGGGGCATCTCATAAAAGTGGCATGACAAACGCCACAGTGATGGGTCTTCATGACTGATTGTATTCAAAAACATTGCAGCATCATATTACCATCATGTCTAATAATCATGATGCATCCCATAATGTGTGTTGGCATGACACACACGCTTTTGAAATCATAGCATCTTACATTAGTAGGGATGTAATCATTCCCAGTAGGGGTGATGTATGATATTATTACTGTTCATCATCATCATTCAGAAATTAACTGTTATTATGTCCACTGAAAAGACATGACATGCTTAGGCATGGATACATTCTTTACGTAGATGCAAATGTCTTCACTAATAATACATAATAACAGTGTTCGCCAAAAACCTTTTTACCATGTGTCTAATGGAGACCGTCGGGAGCATTTGAGATGTAGGCTGCAGAGAAGATGCCTGACGTATGGCATCCCACAGACTCTGAGCTGTCAAGTGCCTGCAGCTTGTCAAATTTCTTGCTTTGTATCATTTTGCAGTCCTTATCATTGTGCAGTCTTGCCTGACGTTGTGGGATTGTTGTCTGGCAAGATAAAGTGTAAGTAGCACAGTGTTTTCTTTTTTCTTCTTCTTTTTGTTGTGGTCACTGGAACACTGGCAGCAGTGGACTGGCCAATGTGTTGTGGTGAATTGTGGGTAATTGGAGAGGAATTGTGGATAATTGGAGAGCTAGCATCTTATCAGAGTTGACATTGGCCTCTTTGAGATTCCGTTCACTCTATTGGGCCTGTGGTAAAAGTCACTAGCGAGATTATATGTTTGTGTTAGCATAAGGGGCT
Source organism: Alosa alosa (assembly GCF_017589495.1). Classification (NCBI taxonomy): domain Eukaryota; kingdom Metazoa; phylum Chordata; class Actinopteri; order Clupeiformes; family Clupeidae; genus Alosa; species Alosa alosa. The sequence goes on along the minus strand of NC_063211.1, from coordinate 10,630,602 downwards.
ACTCATACGTTATTATTCCTCATGGTATTAGTTAAAATGTCTGGCAGAGGGAATTCACTGGTGAGAGTGAGGACTGCTTCAGGAGTAAATATCTTCTCTAAAACAACTGAACATAAAAGGTTGATTTGGGTTGGTGTACGATGGCTTCTAGGCAGAATATGTTCCTAGATGCCGCATCCCAGAAACAAAGGCTCTGTCCTCTGTCCTTGCCAGTGCCCATTACTAGACGAAGGTTACAGGGGCTCATGTGTTCTGTAACTTATTGTTTGACCTCCAGTGGCACAGGACCTTCACTTCATTATAGAGCAGCTCACGCCGCCGCCCCACCTCCAGTTAGTTTTCAATTACAGAGCGGCCCCTCTTGTCCTCCCTCCTGGCTGGGTCATGCTCAATATGTTTTAATTTATAGTGCTCCTAAAGTCACAACCCTCCGAGTCCCCCTATGCCCCACACACACAGACGCACGCACGCATGCGCACACACACATGCCCATCTTTCTCCTCACTTCCTCCGCAGTCAGATGGAAGAATGCGGCTTTCCATGCATCGTGGTTGTGTTTCCAAGCTCTTCAACTGGGAATGTGAACTAGTAATCCCCTTGATACACTGCATATCCCCTATTTTGATTCAATCAGCATTCAGATGTAAGCAAATAACACTTCAAGTGTTTTTTTTTTTTTATATATCTCCACAGCACATTCGTTCTTTTAGACGCACGGCTCCGCCACTCCACTCAGGGGAGTTCCAGGATGTCAAGCGCTCGGAGGAGAGCGAGCATAATATCAGTCGTGAGGCGTCAAATCGCTCAGCAGTGTGCACGCTCCAGAGGAGCCGTTTAAATCAACTCAGGATGATAAGAAGAAACGGAGGCCGGGCCGGGCTGGGATGGGCACGCTCACACTGCAGTGGTGGATATGAAGCGCACACTTATATACACTGTATATGGAGGGAAGAGGAAACTTTCCTCAATAAGATTCAATGGGGCACCTGCAGGCAATTCACTTCAGGTGAGTGAGGTGGTCAGAATACAAAGCAGTTCTGCATAGTGGCAGTAGTCCATGCCTTTCAGTCAGACCTGTTATAAGACACATTCTGTAGCAAGGGAGTTCATGGTTTCATGGGATTAAGGTCACTGAGTTTCTTCGAAGTGACAGTAACTAACTAGTGAATGTCACATTTGTGCTTTGACCAGCACCCAAATGTTTTCAATGTAGTGTAACTGCAAATTAATTTTTAGGTGAGACTTCATCTTATATAGACATTGTTATACTGTCTAATATGGTACTGCTGCAGGTACACATTTGGTGAAGTCAAATGAGAAGCTTTATTCATCCATTTCGTTCAAGGACTCAAACTGAACACTTTTAAATGTCATTGAATTGATTTATCCATCTTTACTTCTTAATATGGAACCCAGGGAGTGGAGTGCTGTGGGAAGTTAACAGCCCTCAGTGCAGGTGTCCTCTAGATTAAGAGTTTCCTCACATCCCTCAGCCTGGCATAGATGATCTGCTATGTTAATGGCAGTCATTTCAATAGCAGAAAGAGAGTATGAGAGAGAGAGAGAGAGGTGTGCTCTCTCTCGGAAGTGTAATTTGAGACCGACACAATGTCACTGTAGCAATGGCAGGGCACTGAGTGAACTGTCATTACCTTTCCGATATTCACTGCACCCACAGATGATGAGTTAGATTCCAAAGAGAAGACTTTGCCTTTTGTCTGGCACAGGAGCACAATGAGTTGTTGGGGAGTTTTATCTGACAGATCCCCTTAAAGCTGGCTGGCACAGGGCGCTCTGCTCGAGTCCTGCTACTGCCACCTAGTGGAAGCAGAGAGAAAAGAGGGTTGCGTTGCTTAGAAGTGCAGGGAGATAAGTGGAGGGATATCCAAGGAATAAAAACAAATTCAAGGAAAAGGAAGAAAATCTGAGGCATATCTTTATGTATGGAGAGAAAGCAGTCGTGGGATGAGGAGAGTGTTTTCTGCGCAGCACTGAAGTGGTGGATGAGAAAAGTGGAACTGGAAGAAAATCCAAAGCGTATGCACCGAGTTTGCAGAGAAAAGTGATGAAAAGCAAACAGAAAGAGGTGCTCATCTTTTTTTTCAGTGCTTTAGACTGACTGGCATGGGTATCCAATACATTTGAAAACATAATTTAAGTGAGAATTGATGTTATGAGAGTGTAATAGCATACTGTGTTGTAACCCATTTTTTTCAGGCCCTGTCTATGGTCAAGTGTCCAGTATATGAAGCATTTAGAATGCTGGTCTTATCAATAGCAAAGATCACGCACACTTCAGAACTGCATTACAGCTTTTTGAAATCCACATTACAATACTGTTAAGGTGTGGCTCTGTAGTAAAACTTATTTGTAAGAACATACTGTATACAAATGTAATCTTAACTTCATCAGCCGGTCTTCCTCATATTTGCGTTAACTGCTGTGCCTGGTCAAGACACGCGACCATTTCAAATGTCTTTTGTCATGTACAACGACCCGGCTTTTGTCTTATCCCAGACTCCACCATAGGTGGTCGGCGCCAATTAAGCACGCATATGTCCGGGGCGTGTCTGAACTTTTCCACTGGAGCAGACAAAGCCTGCTAACAGAATATAAGGCTGGGAGAAAGGACAATCGAGAGGTGACATGAGGCAACTTTCTCCTCCGAGCCGGCTTGCAATAAACCTGGGAACGTTTCCCTTTCTTAAAGGAGAATTCGATTTGATATTGAGTTTAAAGTTTATTGAAACGATACAGTGTGAAGCCGATCAAACGGCTTATCCCCTGCACTCCAAAATCTGTTAAGTTATCGTTAGCTACCAACAGCTTTTCCAATAGTGGTAAGATCGGTTACATACAAATAAATCACTGTTTACACCCATTTGTTGAGGCTCAATGTATCTCCACTTCATTGGGAGATTCCAGGGGCCCTCGACATTCCGTATTGAGAACTTTGAAGCACTGGTAGTTTACTTACAAGTGATTTATACAGATTATCTTCACAAAGTTTATGTTTGCAATATCTTGATTTAGTCCGCGATAAAGTCGAGTTAATCTAAATCGAACAGGACGGATAGGGATCAGATTCCAAAAATAATTCAGTGGAAATGCATGGATTCCAGTTTTCCAGTAGCAGCAACCGGAACCATGCATTTCCACCTGAATTATTTTGGAATCTGATCCCTTATCATACCTGTTCATTCTTACCGCTGTTTGACTTATCGTGACTAAATTCAAGATGGCTGCAAACGCTTAAACTTCGTGGAAGATACTGTCTGGATAAATTGTCTTGTAAGTAAACTACCAGTGCTTTTTCAAAGTTCTCAATGTCTCGTTTTAAAATGTCAGGGCCCCTCAGAAGTCTACCAATGCAGTGTGGAGATACATTGAGCCTCGTAAATGGGTGTAAACAGTGATTTATTTGCATTATTAGCCCGGATGTCAAGCACCACCATTGAAAAAGCTGTTGGTAGCATCGGGCTAACTAGCCAGATTTTGGAGTGCAGGGACAAGCCGATGGGCTATGAGACATACCGCTCACACTCGGTATCATGTTTCAATACACTTTAGGTCAATATCACACCGGAATTCTCCTTTAACACATCTCAGTTCGGTTTTGCTTCCACGTCATTTGTAATTTCTCACCACAGCTCTTTGCTGTGTTTGCACACACTACTACCACACATACATAAACATAAACATAAACACAGACATGGTGTGCCTTTATCGGTCCAGGATATGCAGATCTGCGTTTCAGCACCAGGGACAGCAACACAGCTATGAAGATACATGGCACTTATTGTAAATTGTCTGTGTGAATGTTGTTATAACTCTCTCTCTTTCTCTCTCTCACACAAACACACACACACACACACACACACATCAGTGTTGTGTTGTCCTGTGCTGTTTTGGTATGGGCAGTGTTGTGTTGTGCTTAGCTGTGATGTGATGTGATGTGCTGTGCTGTGCTGTATTTTGCTGTGCTGTGCTGTGCTGTGCTGTGCTGTGCTGTGCTGTGCTGCGTTGCGTTGCGTTGCATTGCGCTGCGTTGCATTGCGCTGCGTTGCATTGCGTTGTGTTGTCTTGCGCTGCACTGTGTTGTGCTGTGTTGTGTTGTGTTGCGTTGAGTTGCGCTGCGTTGCATTGTGTTGTGTTGTGTTGTGCTACATTGTGTTGTGCTGTGTTGGCGCTATGCTATGCTATGCTATGCTGGCGCTATGTTGTGTTGTGCAGTGTGGCAGCCGTGGTATTCATTAGCATTATTCTATAGAGCCCCTCAGTCTGTGAGGGTCTCGGAGGAGTTAATGTACTTTCTTAATAAGTCCCACCAACCCCAGGAGACAATTGTTCTTCATCACCACACCTCCCCTCATTCCCCATTTAATTAGCCAAACATGTCTGCTCTGTGGACTAGCTCTGCTTGGAGTGGTTGAACAGATCAGTGTTGTGTTGTCCTGTGCTGTTTTGGTATGGGCTGTGTTGTGTTGTGCTTAGCTGTGATGTGATGTGATGTGCTGTGCTGTGCTGTGCTGTGCTGTGCCAGGCGCGCTGCATTGTGTTGTGTTGTGTTGTGTTACATTGTGTTGTGCTGTGTTGCGTTGCGTTGCGTTGCGTTGCGTTGCGTTGCGTTGTGTTGTGCAGTGTGGCAGCCGTGGTATTCATTAGCATGGCTCTATAGAGCCCCTCAGTCTGTGAGGGTCTCGGAGGGAGTTAATGTACTTTCTTAATAAGTCCCACCAACCCCCAGGAGACAATTGCTCTCATCACCACACCTCCCCTCCCTCATTCCCTCATTTAATTAGCCAAACATGTCTGCTCTGTGGACTAGCTCTGCTTGAGTGGTTGAACAGATCAGTGTTGTGTTGTCCTGTGCTGTTTTGGTATGGGCTGTGTTGTGTTGTGCTTAGCTGTGATGTGATGTGATGTGCTGTGCTGTGCTGTGCTGTGCTGTGCTGTGCTGTGCTGCGCTATGCTGCATTGCATTGCGCTGCGCCATGCCATGCTGCATTGGCGCTATGCTAGATTGCGCCAGTGGCATTGCATTGCGCTGCGTTGCATTGCGCTGCGTTGCATTGTGTTGTGTTGTGTTGTGTTACATTGTGTTGTGCTGTGTTGCGTTGCGTTGCGTTGCGTTGCGTTGCGTTGTGTTGTGTTGTGCAGTGTGGCAGCCGTGGTATTCATTAGCATGGCTCTATAGAGCCCCTCAGTCTGTGAGGGTCTCGGAGGGAGTTAATGTACTTTCTTAATAAGTCCCACCAACCCCCAGGAGACAATTGCTCTCCTCACCACACCTCCCCTCCCTCATTCCCTCATTTAATTAGCCAAACATGTCTGCTCTGTGGACTAGCTCTGCTTGAGTGGTTGAACATGGCAATAAAACATGGGTGTATACGGCATATAATAAATGCTGTGGATTGATTCTGCTGCTGCGCTCCTGGAACCTTATTGCTGAACGTAACAGAATTTCATTAGGATATGAAATTAACTTTTTTTTTTCTTCACACTGTGATATTGCTAGATGAGCTTAGGATGCCATACACAGTTCCTCACAGAACTAATTTACTTTAAGCTTGATGTGATTGGGTAAAAGTCCTGTACCTGCACTCTGTCATTTGATCACACATCTAGGGGTGGGTGTCATTGTTGTGCTATGCATGACTGGGAAACATTTCCGCTAAGTATGCTGGGACGCATGTAGCTTTCACACAAGGTATGGGACATGATGCTAACTCACACATCTTTGGAAACTCATTTTCTGCAGTTAGCCTGCTGACTTCCAATCACTGAGGTAACATTAACACCCACAGGAGCAGAATGAACTGGCTGAGTGAACAAGCTATGTGGATGAAAGGGGAGAGCCTTAAATAAATGATAGCACTGCAAATCAGAACTTACTAATTCAAAGTATGAATACATATTAAGTGTCAGACTGTAAGTCAGACTGTCTGAAACCTGAACCAATGGTGACGAAAGCTTTTTGTATGACACAAACTCTAATACGTATGTTTCTTGATTCACGGATAATAGAATTAATCCAGAGATATTTAATCAGCAGCTATTTTATCATCCCACTACTACTGTTATAAGCTACAGTAAGACTTGTGTAAGACTAATTAAGCACTGTAGCACACAGAGGATGATCCAGCATGAGGCGGATCTGTGTGGAGGCCAGGAGATCACTGGGGAGCCTCCTCCAGGTAGCAAAGAGCAAACAAGCAATTACCGTAAGAGCCTTCTCAACCTCAGGAAGAAGCCTGTATGTGTGTGTGTGTGTGTGTATGTGTGTGTGTGTGTGTGTGTGTTGTGTGTGTGTGTGTGTGTGTGTGTGTGTATGTGAGTTATAGAGAGAGAGAGTGAGGCATGTGTGTGTGTGTGTGTGTGTGTGTGTGTGTGTGTGTGTGTTTATGTGTATGTGTATGTGTATGTGTATGTGTGTAAATGTGCATCTTCCTGCTGTACAGATTCAACACAACCAAAGCAAAACACAGACAGATGGAAGATACACATACATGTAATACCCACACCTATCCACACACGAATCCCCACACAAACAAGCTAAACACAAACAAATACAGACCAACCTACAGAGAGAAGCACACACACAGAGAGAGAGAGAGAGAGAGAGAGAGAGAGAGGAGCATGTCTCTGGGCGGCGTTGCCAAGTGCTGAAATTCAAATGTAAATTATGCTTTTTTGTCTGGGTTGCTTGCGAGAGCGGCATCTCTGGCAGCACAGCAACCAACAGCTCAGCTGTGGGTGAACACACACACACACACACACACACACACACACACACTGGGGTGGAGGCAGTGACTGTCTGACTGACTGACTTCACACAACCCAGCAGCTTCTGCCAGCATCAGCCTAGTGTTAATTTTGTCACCTATTTTTAATTTAGTCTTAGTCTTAGTCTTGTGACAAAATGTCCTTTTTAGTCTTTGTCATATTTAGTCATTCAAATATAATTTTTGTTAGTCAAGTTTTAGTCGACTAAAAGTCTCGTCATTTTAGTTTTAGTCAAAAGAAAACTAAAGGTATCTTAGTCTTAGTCAGTTTTAGTCAACACATTTCAGTCTTTTTTTTTATAACAAATTATTTCTGATTACCATTTGAGTCAAATAGTGTTTCACACATCTCAATTTTCCAACAATATTGTGTGTCCACAGGGCTACTCGTCTGTTATAATTACTCAATCTGATTTTTTGTCAGTCAGTATGTTTACATGCACAGGTAAGTCGAGCTACAGTTATAGCTCGGCTGGGATTTGACCATAGACAGTAAAAGATTTGACTGGACCACTGTCATATTCATAGACCAGTGTTTCTCAAAGTGTGGTCCGGGGATCACTGGTGGTCCAAAAGCTATCCCAAGTGGTCTGCGAGCAGACGTGGGTAAAATATAATATAGATGAGTTGTTTGCCAAATAACTTGTAGTTAAATCCAAACAGTTCTGCAACACTGTCTATGTAAGATATGCCAGTTTAAATCATACAGAATGAATCCTCTGACACAATAAGCAAAGTGCAAAGACAATAAGCAAGGTGGTTCAGTGAGTAGGCCTATAGACTAATTATAGGCTACTGTTGGTCTAATCTTTTTTTTTTTTTTTTAGCTAGGGTTAGTTAAGTGGTCCTGAAACTGGAATAGTTTGAGAAACACTGTCGTAAGCCAAACTATTAATGTTTTACTCCGCCACCGCTAGATGGCGATATGCTTCAAACACAACACATTCCCCAAACAGACTCTCCATCTTAGCCATAGCTAACTTGCTAGCGAACTTTCTATATTAGCTTACTTGCTAGCAAACTTTGCATCATCAGTCTAACTAGATGAATAGTTGACATTTCATGCTGAACATTTTCATATGGACATTCTGGGGGATGTAAATTTGTATGAGAGAAGCTTCAACTTCTGGGTATGTAGCATTGTGGCATAAAGCTTAGGTAGTTAGCTTGCTAACTCTGGCAGAAATCTCCAGTGTTCTTGTTCCATGTAGTTTCGTGTTGCAGCCACAGGGTTGCAGCAGCAGCACGTAGACTAGCCTACAGGAGAGCTGTTGCGTATTAACTCATTCGGAATATTTTGAAAACGTAACAGCTAGATATTCTGTCTTCTCATTTTGTAGACGAACATGAAGGGAGATTTTATCTTAGTTTTTATTTCATGCAAAACATTTTAGTCTCGTCTTTTTTCGTCAACAATAATGCATCTTAAGATAGTCTTAGTCAGTGTTTCAGGACATTACTGCCGTCTCGTCATTGTCTCGTCTTAGTCATGAAAAAAAAGGTCGTTGACGAACATATTTCCTCTCGTCTCGTCTGACGAAATTAACACTACATCAGCCCCATATTCCTACTCTCCCCATCAGACCCCCTGCCCAACGAGGAATACTGCAGGATGCCTACAGGGCCGGTGAATGGGCTGTTGGTCTTTGTTTGTTTTTGGTGTGCTGTATGGCAAGTGTGTGTGCAGAAGTGTGTGGGAGTGTGTGTGCACATCTGTGTAGTGGTGGTGGTTTGTGTATCTCTCCAGATTACAGCTTGTGAGTGTGGTTCTCACAAAATATTCCCATGTAGCATCTCTCCTGACTAGCACAAAGTACATTATTGAGTTATAACTCATTACACTCATAATTAGATGCAATGATGATTTATTGATGACATTCACTACCAATGAAGCACATGTTTTATGCCTATGGGCTACATATTAACACATGATTCATCACATAACATATGAGCATTTCAGAGAAAAAAATATGTATTAATCTAGCAGTGCATCAGCTTGAATGATTTACTAAGCATTTACCTTTAACATTCTTAATTTATACCATCATTATTTTATTTTTCTCACATATTGTCTGTGCAATAAGTTAAATTTCAACTTAATGAAGGAAAGTTCAAGGAAATCTACTTCTGTAGTAAATACAGTGAATGAACTGAAAGCAGCACAGTCTGTCTAATGT
>NC_063211.1:10599549-10621140 GCF_017589495.1 Alosa alosa | reverse complement strand
ATTAGATAGTTAGCTTCAGACAGACATCATATAAGAGAATCTATCTCAGCTATCAACCCTGGGTAAATTTACAGGGAGTTTTCAAAGAGGAGTCGGACGACTATCAAAGCTGAGTGACCTGCTAGACTAAGTGTACCCAAGGAGAATAAATTGAGATTGGAAGATTAAGAAAAGTGCATCAGTGGAAGATGAATAAGATTATGTGGGGCTTAAATTTAGATTGTATAAATTTTTTACAAATTATAGATTTGTATTAGCCTGGCGAGCCAGACCCACATTAAAATGTAGGGTCTGGGCACTCACCATTCGCAGTGCTCAGTTCGAGGGGCGGGATAATCGGTTGTCTTTCAAATTCCCTCTGCACGCAATAGGACAGCGCTATGAGTCTATGCGTTTTCCCACCAGCGGAGCTAGTTGGCTAGTTCAAACTTTTGCCAGCTTAAAAAAAGCCTAACTCGTGTCACGCTGTTCGCCAAAAGCAACATCCATCTTCTTTGTTTTCAAGTAGCAGGGAATTCAAACCAAACCGTTGCAACTCTGCCATCAATCATTATGTTAAGCCCGCCTAACGTCTCTATACACGATTTGATTGGCCTGATAGAAGTTTAATTTTTCCAGCTCACAAGCCAACGGAGAGTTGCTAGACTAGCCCTGGCAGCAAATGTAACTTGCTGCCGCTAGGGTGCGTCTAGATTTCTAGGCTAGATTTGTATGGCTTTTTGGGAGCCATCTAATGTGAGTGAAGTAAGGTCACTGCTTTAAGGCAGGTCAGCAAAGGATAACAAAATGAATGGGAGTAAAGTAAAGGCTGTCGAAAGGGGAGACCCTGCACACTGGAGAACACTTGTAGGACACTGATGAAGGTTTTTTTAAGTATTTATTTCGGGGCAATTTGCCTTCATTGCAACAGGACAGTGAAGAGCCTGACAGGAAGCGAGTGGGAGAGAGAGATGGGGAATGACCCAGGTAAGAGAAAGAGAGAGATGGTAAAGTTAGGACAGAGAAAGAAACAGAGAAATGAATTATGAATATGTCAGAGAGATATAGATGGAATGAGGTGGAGAGACATAGAGAGAGACAGAGAGAGAGAGAGCGAGAGAGAGAGAGAGAGAGAGAGAGAGAGAGAGAGACTTTGCCCCTGGGCCAATCTGTGGCTGCTGAGGCATCTCAAAGCACTGGTGCAGAAAGCCATGAGGTATTTGGTTGCTGTCCAGGGTGCTGAAGCGCTGCTGACGGGATAAGCAGCACAGCTCGAGTCCCGTATACGCCACACCAGGGAAGGGAATGGAATTGTGACAGTAGTCTACAGTGGCCAGTTAACATCTTGACCTCTCGGAGGCCTTTCTGTCTTTCTTTTGTACAACATTGTTGCATAATATTTGTACAAATGTTTGTTTTTGTGGTGAATAAACATGGTGAAAAAACACTGGTTTACTGTACTCTATCATGCACCTCTCCTGCACAGGTAATATCCAGTGTCCCTCTCTTGCATTTAGCCAACCACTGCCATGGGAAAGTAATGCATTTGTCTTAGCTATATTTTAGGGTGCATGTTACATAAAGATCACTCAGCCTTCAAAAGAATCTGATTTCAGAGCTAATCCTATGCAGTTTTAAGTAGGTATCTTATGTGGGTCTGTGTGTGGCTGGCTGCTGGCCATAGACACCTTGGCAGTTGTGGTGTGTGTGTGTGTGTGAGTGTGTGTATGTGTTTGTGTGTGTGTGGGGGGGGCAGTTGTGGTGTGTATGTGTGTGTGTGTGTGTGTGTGTGTGTGTGTGTGTGCGTATGTGTGTGTGTATGTGTGTGTGTGTAAGATGGAGGGGTCTTTACCATAAAAGTGCCCGCAGACCTCCTCTGAGCAGACAGAGGTCCAGCTGGGTGTGTTAATCTGTGGGAATGACAGATCACAGGCCTGGAAGCCCACGTCCAAACGCTCTCTCTCTCTCTCTCGCCTCCCCATGCCGCCGCTGGTATCCCATGGCGATGGGGTCCTAGCTCCAGGCTCTGTGCGTCAGACGTTGTCAAACAGCTTTTTCTTTTTTCAGTTTGTTCGTTTCTAGAGAACTTGCTGAGGGCTTCATTGACTGAAGCAAACTGAAGTGCTTGAAATCTCATGAAATTTGTGAATCAAAACACTCATAGCGATTGTTTTTGCATTTAATAGGTATATAGCGAAGCAATTTGGCTCATAATTGATCCTCACTGATGCAATCATATTGCTTTGAATAAAACTTGTTCTCTATGCGTTAAGTAAATTAGTCATGGGGATTGCAAATCCTTGTGGGAACAGCCACTGTATTGACATTATCTAAGTGATTCACTTAGGATATAATAAAGTATTTTAACTGCTAGAGGAGCCACAACAACACAGGAGCTCAAGAGAGCCCATTAAAATGATTAACTAATTTATAAACAACAACAACAACAAAAAATAACAATATATTTTGTTGAACAGCTGAATACGTTACCGTATGTAACTCAGCTTGCATAAGTGATTGTGACTGTGAGGAAACAGAGAGAGACAAAATAGAAGTCTTGGAGGAAGAAGTGCCATTCAGAGCCAGGACTGAATATGCTAAAGAGGGCCCTTAGATCACACCTCATTTGTCTTCATAGCAGCTGACTTCTGTAAGTACTATTTGTTTCTGTAGGTGCCATATCTCCCTTTCCCTGTTCTCTCTCTCTCGATTACTTCCAGACAAATGACTGGTATTCGCTGTCCCTGGATCCATTTATTATGAGGGCCGAGAGAGCTGATGAAATTCAAGTGTGATAGTAATCCTTTATTGCATTCATTATGGCTCTGCAGCGAAATGGGACAGGTAGCATTTTTAAGGTAGATCTAATTTGCCTGGAACCCAAAGGCAGAGTCTATCACACTGAAAATAACACAGTGCATATGAGCATAAAAGGAGAATCATCGCTCTCCTTCACAAGCAGGATGAAGGTCAGTAGAATCTGCCATCTTCTTGTTTCGTCTCTGCCGAGTAAATTGCAGCAGAAATGTCAAGTATTACTTTAACAACAAATAAGCTCTTTAACTCCCACTCGCTTGTGTCTCTCCCAAAACCAGACGTACTCAGTCATGAGAAATCTGAGCTGGGAAACTTTAAGCTTTAAGTGTTTTCTCACGCAACGCTCTCCTGAGGGCTGAAACTGAGACTCCCCCAAAGCTCCTCTGCAACAACCAGCAACAGTCAAACAAAAAGTCCTCACAAAATTCATAAAATGCACTGGTACATTTCAGAAACATAGATTTCCTCTGTGTCTATGCAACACCCCCTGAATGTATATAAATTGATCCTCAATTAGTTTATTAGAGAGAAAGAGAGAGAGAGAGATCAGTACTTAATATATAAAAATAGGCCCTCAATTTAGAAGCAGGCTTCTTTAATTCCAACTTCACCTGTTTTAGTGGCTAACAACTTATTTTATAACCATCTAAAAAAATAAGGTTCTCTGTTCTCATACATAACAAATTAGGAGCAGTGGTTGCCATGACTACCAACAATCATGCTCGCAAAGCACGACAACAGGTAATTTGATGTGCTGAACTTTGTTGACCCCTCTCACCCACCTCTAGAGGAAATAATGTCCACTCTTTCTCTTGTTCAATGTCATCCCATTGTTTATCCACTGGTCAGCGCTGCGCTGGTGCCGAGGTTTTTAATTATCAGGCCCTGCCATTAAGAGAGCCATTCAGCGACCGCTAATAAGATTAGCATGTGGGTAGCAGAGGCTGGCCTGGCTCTCGGTAATTGCTCGTCAGGAGAGTGTATTAATGGCCCGACAAAGACAGGACGAAGCTGTTTTGGCTCACAGAGCTCAAAGGAATTAGTTAGCAAGTGTTAATTTCCTATTTTTATTATTTATTTATTTTTTGGAACAATGCTTAAATTATTCAGTATTTAAACATGCAGTGGGAGAGCCTGAAAATGGGCTGGCGGCGGAGGATCACATCATCTGTTTGTATGTCCCTGTGTCATCCTTCACAACAGTAACTTATCTTCACAAGGCCTGTAATATGTAATCTGCCTCCCAATTCTACCCAGCAACAGCAACTGGGGCCTATATTGTTTTTCTGCATTTGGATTTTTGCGCAATCTGGATATTTTTTGTTGTTTCTATGACATTTGAAGGCAGCTTTATTCATATATGCCTGTCTGTATGGCAATTATGTTATTTCATTGCATACCATGCCAGGTTCAATTGACACACAGACTCACACAAAGGCACATTTCCTATTCAATCCCAACTGTAAATAAGGGCTTTAGGGCATCTTACATTCACTACTCTTTTACATCTATTTCTGGGTTCATCAGGCACATTTCCGGACAACAGAACCAGGAACACCTCCAGCCCTGGCCCATGGCCCATGGCCCAGACAATAGTATGCCCACATGAAGTGCATTTTATTTCCATTGAGCTGAATGCATGCAGGCCTGTATTGTGAACTGCGTGCATTCACACGATAGAGGACTGCATACAGTAATCCCATGTATGACCTGGCAAACATCAAGTCACCTTTCAAGGAATAAGGCCACTGCTCTCTTTTTAGTCCTCAGTAATTCTTTTCACCCCTGCTGTTCACTTCTGCCTTTTAAGTTTTACGGCCACTCTTGCATGCCCAAACTGAACTCTCTCACACGCATACACAGTATACAATATGCAATCAGACAGGTAGCAGGACAAAGAGGCGGATATAGACAGCTCTGGCAGGAAAACAAACTGGCAGACACACAACTATCACAGACGAGTGCAGCGACAGCAATTATGACTGACTGGTGCTAGGAAATGAGCAGAAAGACAGACAGGCGTGGACAGCCTGGTGGCAGGTAGACAGGCAATCCATCAGACAGGCCTGCTGAGAAAATGACACGTCAACAAGTAAGCTGAGCGTATGAGACAGAGGAATGAAGTCTGAGGTTGGCAAGGAATTACAAGCAGTTTTTTCCTCTAGTTTTACATCGAGTGAACATCAACCTTAAATATCAGGATAATGTTTTTAAAATCATGGTAGTATTATAGCTTATCTTCCACTTGCTTCCACTGTGCTTTTCCCTCTATGACTGGATTTATATTCTCCAACTTTAAGCACTCCTAGAGAAACATTATCTGCTTTGAGTAGCAATTCTGTTGCTGTCTGTCATGAGATAACCATTTCATTATTTGCTGCAAGCTCACATGACCTTTGCCATATGAGAAAGAAGCTGTTGACTCCCATTTTCTTTGGATATAATTATGTTTTTTTGTGTTTAAAGTGAACAGGCTCTCCTTTCTATTTAAGTGACCCCGGGGTACACAAGCACCCAGATTACTTTGCAGCACTCTGCAGTTAAGATAATTATCACCGTCGTCCACAGCTGAAAAATAACCCCAGACTGAGACAGCAGATGTGATCAACGGAGGTTTTACTTGGGGGTAATGAGAATAATGATGTAACGGTTTCTAAATGAGAAATTACAACCGCCTAAAACAGTGGTCCCCAAACTACGGCCCGCCACCTCATTTTGGGTGGCCCTAAAACATGCCTGTGGTATATAGCATCTGGCCCGCAGGGGAGTACGACATCGTCAAACTATAACATCCGTAATTTCCCCCATTCATTCTCTATGGCGGGTCTTAACAGTACACGTGTAATACTCTTTTTGTCCACTGGTAATTGTCTTGGCGCTGTTTCGCGTTTACCATCGAAAACGGAATGAAATGTAGGCCTACAAACAATGTAAAGAGGCCTATGCTGACTGCATCAGGGCTCAAAGTATTCTAAAAGTTTATCAATTCATTGTTAATAACTAACTAACTTCTATTCAAGTCATATTTCTGGGACTTCCTGGGATAACTATTTCTATTTTTTATTCACTCGGTCAAATGTTCATCCAAATTCACAATTCACAAAGTTCAGGTGAGTGAAAGTTAGAATGGTGGTCATTCCAGATGTTTTTGCCAGCACTTCATAAAATTCTCATAGTTTGAGAACTTTAAATTATTTGTAGGATATTGCTTGTTCACAACTTGAGCTGTGTATGCAAAGACACAGAGTTCAGAGTTCATTTTAAATAAGATATACTTTTGGGACTCCCTGCTAATACTTTTGGGAATGCTAAAGTCTTTTTATTAGTATTCATTTCATTTCATTTAATTTGAGCTACATTTTACATGGCATGATGGCAATATAAACACAGCTAACAATGGTATTAAATTGCAGTAGCCTATGATTAAATGTAATGGAATATTCAACTAAGGTAGATTGTTGTTGTTCACAGCACTAAGCTATTTATGGTTACTGATATACTCTGAGTCTCTGGCCCTCTCTTAGTGCCAGGCATAATGAGCTGGCCCTCAGAAGAAAAAGTTTGGGGACCACTGGCCTAAAATTTCTCATCCCCTAACTCTTAAACACAATCTGTATCTTTTCAATTGTCTGTTATTTCATGGCACAGACATTATGGAGGCTACTAAAATGGACAGAGTGGCCCACCTTGACTGATTGTGCATTTGCATTTATTTGAAGTCATTGGGTAAAAACGGAATGGAAGTAGAAAAGAGACTGAGGTAGTCATTACTGAAGCTGACGAATGAGAGGTACCTGAGGAGCCCTCGCCTCCAGCCCAGTTTTGAGTACAACAAACTCCAAATTATCACCTGAAGACTTCCAACTCTGAGGTATTGTAGCTATTAGTGGACTAATTTAGATTTTTTTGAATGGCCTATCGTGACTTGTTATCAGACTGTGCTGGAGTTGTAGAATAATTCACACATGCTCAAGCAGGTCTCCCACCAGAACCCTGTTTGTGAGGGCGTCCTCCAAAAGATTGCCAGACAAAAGAAATGGATGAGAGAGAAGAAACGACAAGTGAGGGAGACAGCCGTCTCACGCCTGCGTCCCCTTGGATGCACTGCCTCAAAAGCTCTCATTAGAGTGGATGGAATCCACTATCTTGAAATCTCCTGGCTTCTTCTTATTACAGTGCATGAAAATGCACTGTACTGTTCTTCCTAGGCTTATTATTATTATTATTATTATTATTATTACAGTGCATGAAAACCAAGTTGTAACCCAACTTGGTTTTCTTGGAGAAAAAGACATTGCCAGTAGCACAACAATAGCAGCCCACTACTAGCGATGCTCAACTAAACGAAATGAGATACCTTATGAATCGTTGTGCAGGCGGACTAAACCATTTTGCACTTTAGCAAGGGAGAGTGTGAGTGACCTTAGACCAGGGGTATCAAACACATATTAAGTAGGCCTAATGGGCCGGATTTGTTGGAATGAGACCTCGTGAGGCGGGCCGTCATTGTCATGGTCATTATCATTTTTCTACATTGGTATCAGAGTGTTATTTGATGATATCACAAACAAGTACAAATAATGAACTGCTGTCATATAGCCTACTGCATTTTCTCTCTTGAAATGCCCTACTTCCATATTAGCTTTTCTGCTTCTTCCTTCCTGAGGATGGTTTGTAGTGCTAGGTTTAATCAATTCATTATATTATAGAGATATTGCTTATTACACATTGTTGCAGACAACTGGATGTGAATATCTTTTTTCTAATTTTCCCTTCCTACCCAAAACATCTGGGGGCCGTATAAAACCTGCTGGCGGGGCCTGATCTGATCCTGGGCCTGACGTATGTTTGACACCCCTGCTTAGACAGTCTTTTTCACTATTTTTTGTATACAGAAGTCAGTCAGTCAGACTTTACATTTCATCTGACATTCATTTTGACATTTAATTTGTAAATGAAAATATTCAGGTAAAATAAAATATATTCCTTTTAAAGGGCCCTATCCTCCATTGGGGCCCTATAATCAGTCCCACTTTCCCCCAAGTCCGACGCCCTTGGATCTGCTGAACTCCTTTCCAACAGTTTCAGTTTCTCTCTGAAATTTAACATGGGCCTGCCTGCCTCAGCTGCCTGTGAGCAGCTTTTCAGTTGTGCTGGATTACTGTTCACTGCAAAGCGAGCAAGGATGAGCGTGATTTTTCACATAGATGTCCGTTTCCCGAGGTCACGACATCAAATAGGCTGCTGTGGTACAAAAAAACCCCGACAACAATCGGTTTTACTTAGCTCGAGTAGCTGCAGCCAGCAGTTAAGGCAGCCAGGCAGCTACAGCGCTACACTCTGGGGCCATGAACATGGGGGCTCACGAACATGCCCCCAGAGTGTAGCGCTGTAGCTGCCTGGCTCCTTTAGCTCCTGGCTGCAGCAACTTGAGCTAGATAAAACCGATTGTTTTGGGGGATTTTTCGTAACCACCCCCCCCCCAAAAAAAACCTAAAAACTAAGTAACAATGGGATAACGTTTCATCATCACCTTTATTGATGCCTGAAATGTTGACATTGCTGAAATACAGAGATGTAGCCTACTGAGAGGCAGCTGCAGACAACGATGTTCAATGGGTTCAACTTGTCCCTTGCTTACCAGCTGGATGTAAACAAAGCTATAGAACCTAGAATACGTCACATGAAAAACGTTAATATTAAACCTCATCTACCTAGCAAACAATTTTACCATTTGAACTATCCACCTATATTAAACCTCATCTACCTAGCAAATAATTTAACCATTTAAACTATCCACCTATTTAACTGTTCAGTCATTCCAACTATATTAAACCTCATCTACCTAGCAAATAATTAAACTATCCACCTATTTAACTGTTCAGTCATTCTAACTATATTAAACCTCATCTACCTAGCAACCAATATGGTTTGTTTTACTCTGTATGATATTTTACATCATATTTTTTGCATTTTCATGCACTGTATTTCCTTCAGGAAATGCTTTTCTAGTTATTATTATAACCTTTTTTTCTTTTTACCTTTTCAAGAATTAATGCGACTCTAACAGCTTAACGTACAGACATGTTGAAATAACCGTTCTGAAGGTCTGGAGTGGGGCAAGAGAGTTATTATTTATTAAGTTTATAATTTTTGAGAAATAGGGGATTAGAAATGTTAAAAAGCTAATTTTACCCCCATAGACTTCAAAGGCTGTGATGTCATAATGGCCTAAAGGCAGCTGCGCTTGTTAAGATCCCAGAGTAGTTCCCGGGCTAATCAGAACACTGCCACAGGTGTCACCTGTGAATTCAACTATCTCAGCTTCTAATGCATACAATCTGGTGCTCCCTAAAACTACACATCTACACGTCTATACAACTAGTGTTTCCCGTGTGTGCTTTGCACGTTATATCTCCAGAACGGCTTGACGCATATGCTTCAAATTTGGTACAAGTGTTTGTATGGACTCAAAGATGAAGTGAGTTGATGTTGGAGGTCAAAGGTCAAATGTCAAGGTCAAAAACACCTTGAGTGTTATATCTCAAGAACGCCTTGACACACAAGGTTTTTTGCTACGAGGGTTTGTATGAACTCAAAGATTAAGTGATTCAATGTTTATTTTTTTTATCTTATTTTTTTAGGAATCTCCCCACCAACATTAAGCCAGCAGCTTTCCATCCACTATTGTAATTCCTCTGGCATTACATTTTTAGTTATTATTGATCCATCTAAAAAGAAGGGAAGATCTAGGGGAAATGGATATGTTTGGTTTAAAGGGTCATAAACCCCATGCCCCCATCATGAGTCGTGATAACATACACACACAAACACCTATACTTGGTGATGGATGAAGGCCATAAGCTCATGGATGAGTGTCTTAAGCCTGAAGACGAGGAGATGACATGTTAATGGCCTGTGTGTAGTGGCCTGAGAGCTTGATTGAAGTTTGATTTGGTCTAGGACTGTTTAAATTCCCATTTTCTACGTCCCTGACCAATGAATGAACATTTTCTCTCCACAAATGAATGTATAAATCGTGGGCCTTAACAACCAACAAACAAGACCAAAACAGCATCTTGTGTACAGCCAGTGTCTCCTCTTTAATTCACAGCTTTCAAGTGCTGTTAGCTTGAAAAACTGCCAGCTAAATTGCTTCTATCGGCACTGAGGGACATTTTCACATGCTGAGAGAGAGCGGGTCCCTATAGTCTACTGCCTGCTAGGGTAGTTAAGTGCATATGTGCTGAGCTCTTGCCAAAACAATTCAGGTGATTAATGTGCTCAGCCTTTTCTCTTCATCACAGTGTGCATCTCAAATGGCTCTCCCTCCCTCTTCCTCTCTATCTCCCTCTTCCTCTCTATCTCTCTCCTCTCTCTTCCTCTCTATCTCCCTCTTCCTCTTCCTCTCTTTCTCCCTCTTCCTCTCTATCTCTCTCTTCCTCTCTCCATCTCCCTCTTCCTCTCTCTCTCTCTCTCTTCTCTCTTCCTCTCTATCTCCCTCTTCCTCTCTCTCTTCTCTCCCTCTCTCTTCTCTCTCTTTCTCCCTCTTCCTCTTCATCTCTTTCTTCCTTTCTCCCTCTTCCTCTCTATCTCTCTCTTCCTCTCTCTATCTCCCTCTTCCTTCCTCTCTTCCTCTCTATCTCTCTCTCTTCCTCTCTATCTCCCTCTTCCCTCTCTCTTTCTCTCTCTTCCTCTTCCTCTCTTCCTCTCTTCTCTCCCTCTTCCTCTCTCTCTCTCTCTTCCTCTCTCTCTCTCCCTCTTCCTCTCTATCTCCCTCTTCTCTCTCCTCTCTCTTTCTCCCCTCTTCCTCTCTATCTCTCTCTTCCTCTCTCTATCTCCCTCTTCCTCCCTCTTCCTCTCTATCTCTCTCTTCCTCTCTCTATCTCCCTCTTCCTCTCTATCTCTTCTTCCTCTCTCCCTCTCCTCTCTCTCTCTTTCCTCTATCTCCCTCTTCCTCTTCCTCTCTTTCTCCCTCTTCCTCTCTATCTCTCTCTTCCTCTCTCTCCCTCTTCCTCTCTATCTCTCTTCCTCTCTATCTCCCTCTTCCTCTCTATCTCTCTCCTCCCTCTTCCTCTCTATCTCTCTCTTCCTCTCTCTCCTCTCTCCCCCCCGAGACCCCTTCCTGGTATTTCCTCAACAGCAAAATGAGGGCTTTTATGTCGCCTACGCAGATTAAACTTCACCAAAAGAAGAGCCGGTGCTAAAGGATATATATTTCGGAGGCCGTGAGAGGAGGCTGTGGGAAGGCAACCACCGGGGCCCATCTGAGTAAACACAGTTATCAGCTCAGAAATAGATCTCACCGAGCACAGCAGTGTATTCAAGCATGTTTGCATGTCCATCTTGACTTAGACCTTGTTAGCCACACAATTGTCACATTTTCATGCAGTGTGTAGTGCAGTGCATTTCAGGATTTGTTGTTGTTAGGTGTTCCCAACAGGTGTTTGTCTGATCTGTTTCACCTGTTGGGCCCTACAGTACCTGTAAATTAAATGACTTCAGATCAAGGCCTTTTTGATTCCACACAAGACCATTTTGTCACAACAACACATTTGTCTGGGTTTATCAGGCCTCACTGACTAAATGCCTGGCTAAATGATACTGTGATTACCCCCAAAGTAATTGTTTTGCTTTGCATTTGTGTAACACAGTGTATCCCAAAGTGTGGTCTGGAGACTGATGTTCCACAAGCTATCCCAAGTGGTCCGCGAGCAGACGTGATAAAAGTATAATATAGATTAGTTCTTTGCAATACTGAACCAAAATGTAAATCCAAACAGTTCTGCAACACTGCCTATGTAAGCTATGCCACTTTAAATCATATGAATTCTCTGACACAATAAGGAAGGTGCAAAGACAATAAGCAAGGTGGTTCAGTGAATAGGCCTATTGTGTAATACTGTTGAAGTAGGTCTACTGTGGTCCTTGGTCTGTAAAAGTTTGAGAAACACTGGTGTAACATTACCTTATCTGTCAATCTCTGTATAGTTTAAAGGGGTGGTTCAGGATTTTGGACATAAGACCTTATTTCCAAGTAAGCAAGTGTGATATTTATCAGTTTTCAGAGACCTTTTCAGCGCACTAGGCTTTTGTGCAGACAATCTTACCCACTCCAAAGTACACCTGAGGCAAATTCAGTAAAATGTCTGTGTTGATAGAATAGTGTAAAAATACAACTACCCTTGCATCGCGTTGCAATAGTTATACTTTGGTCCCTAAAGTTGTTAGTAGTCATTTTGCAACTCAGCGGACTGATATTACCAAGGCTACTACTAGGTATCCCCATTGGAGTCGCTTTACTGTTTACTTTTTTCCCAAGCAGTACTACTAACCGAGCAAGTATAATTCGCGCTGCTAAAAACTAGTCCCTCAAAATGTAATGTGATGGTTGAAATGCAAGGATAGAATAACGTTAGAAATAACCCTGTCAATACAGACATTTACATCGATAGTCTGGCGTTATAATTTATTTGCCTCGGGTGTACTTTGGAGTGGGTAAGACTGTCTTTAGTGGCAGGCTA
Source organism: Alosa alosa (assembly GCF_017589495.1). Classification (NCBI taxonomy): domain Eukaryota; kingdom Metazoa; phylum Chordata; class Actinopteri; order Clupeiformes; family Clupeidae; genus Alosa; species Alosa alosa. Next base: position 10,608,820 of record NC_063211.1, on the reverse strand, counting down.
GCACATACCGTTGACTTCTAGCCTAGCACCTGCGAAACTCTGCAATTAGAAGGACTGGATGAAACGTGTTGAAAACGGTCTCCACTGATAAATATCACACTTGCTTACTTGGAAATGAGGTCCTATGTCCAAAATCCTGAACCACCCCTTTAACATGTGCCTAAATACAACAAAATATCAAGTATTTCCTGGCAAAAACACCAGGTAGTAACATCTTAGTGGTACTCCCTTGCTATTACAACTTGAATCCCATTTTGTTTCCAGTTCCATGTACAGTATATTTATAAAATGTATCATCTGCTGACAGACCATTTTTTTATTATGTTGGTAGCCACCCATGATATCCAATACACAGTCTCTCCTTCTATACATAGGTCAAGTGTTCATAACTGGACACATCGGCCTATTCATTAAACCTTTCAACCACATTTCATTCATAGAGCACGTTATCAGCACTGGTAAGTCATGGTGATTCTTGTCTGGAGCTGTTTCCTTCATTGCAAGGTTGGTTTGTGTGTGACATGCCTGGAAGTGTGATGGTCCCCTGCTGACTGCTATTTCTCCTGAAAGAACCGCCTTTGGCCCCCACTTATGTAGCACAGTATCCATCTCATTTTCCTGCTGTGAAGCCAGGGAGGCATCCCATAATACTACCACTACGAGTTACTCATGTTTTTTTGTGCCTCAGACAGTTGCTTTCCAATTCAGATTAAAATAACAGTGTGTTTGTGTGTGTTGGGGGTGTCTGAGCAGGGTCTCTGTGGGTAAAGCTGCTTTGACCTATAATGTCTAGTGTGTTGAGGTGTCACCACCCCTGCCCCAGCCTTGAGGGCTCACAGGATTTCAAAGCGTTGTTTTTATCTAAAGGCAGCCAGTGAAGCTCTGTGGATTCTCCAGCAGTTAAATCAAGCAACAAATGTTAAGCTTTGATACCTTTTAAATTTTCCACCTCCAATCACACATTCATGCCGTGCATAAAACATAAATGCATTCGCTTCGCTCTCCAAAGATGTAAAATATGAATTGGCACAGGTGGAGAGGCACCTATGCACAAGTAATGGATATGGATACAGCACAAGTAATGGATATGGATACTAAGAGTTTTGGATTTCCACTGTTTGTCATTACATACTGACCTTGATATTCCCTTGTGTCAAGCAGCATTTCCTTAGAAGGGCACTGACCATCCATCACTCTCCAGGCTTACTTGTTTGAACCCCTTACACACACACACACACACACACACACACACACACACACACATTCACTCTCTCTCATCCACAAACACTGTCAGATAGTTCCTGACAGACATGATCTACCAATGGATTTTTATGGTGGACTCTTTCCTTGTGAAATACTTGCTTTTTTCTGATGTGTGTTTGTTTGTCTTTGTGTGTTGCGTACATGAAGAATAGTATGTGTCAAAACAGAGTTAATTACTATGTCTTGCTAGCCTGACGTCATACTCAAATTCTAGTCAGAATATGAGTCTGATACTGCTCCATTGGGATGTAATTATGGGGCGTGTTTCAATCAATACAGGGGGGAATGCCTCTGCACTCAATTGGATAGACCTAACCAATCAGAGCAGCGAAATAGCTTACCCTTAGATGTACTGTAGGAAGAAAACACGAACCATCCTTCTTCTCCACAAATGCCTTAACATTGTTTTCTGGTCTTTTGAAAAAGTTATTGTTCCGTCAATATCTCCTACAACACTCATTAGTGAAATCTAAGAGATACGTAGTAGGGTAGGCTATTAGGAAAAAAATGATAGCCTAAATCCCCTCCTTTTTAAAAAATAATTCCATTGAACACTGATATGCTACAAACATGTTATACAGAAAGGCTGTCGCAAATCCCTCAAACAGGTGTTTCTGACCTCAAATGTTTTAGGGACAGGACTAAGTTCGGCTGGTATCCAGGCTAATGTCTTGTCTTACCAAAAGAAAATCAAACGGCCATGACCTATATGTATTACAAAAGAAACAAAACAACCATGGTGCTTGGAAGAAGAGAGAGAGAGAGAGTCCTTTTTTATACTCTTTCTTTACACGTAAAAATACTTCAGTTTGTCTGCAGAGACCCTTAGTAGCACATATTTTGAGCCTAGTTAATGACTTGGTAGAGCGATTTATTTCGACGTCGCAAAAATGCCCCCAAAGTATGCTATATGCAGCTGTAAATACACATTCCGGCCTTACTCAGAACTGCACTGATTAACATTATTTTGGTCCCCAATGAACAGTATACTCATTATCGTCCACAAATAGACCCAGGTTGTTCTTAAACCGGAACTGTCCTATAACATCGAGGCTCCATTGTTAGCGGGATTTAGGACAACACAGAGGGGCTTTTAGGGGCTATTAGTCATTTTTTTTTATTCTGGCGACATGAAGCCTCAGCCATTATCACCTCTATACTCAAATATCGCCTTGTCTTGGCCTGGCTCAATAGAGGGTATTGTATCTAAAAAGGCCCTTGGCTGTTTTCTGTCACTGTAAACCACAGCCTCTTGGGGCTTAGTGTTTAATACTCACAGTGCTTCTTCAATAGAACAAGAACTTGCAAAAGTCCAGAACAAGTCACAGTCATGTCAATTCACACTTATCTCTTGCCACTATACAAATGTATTTTCTCTCAAATGGGAATCTATTGGAATAATTTCCTTGCACTGTAACATATAGAATCGCTTTGAAGTAATAGGGACTTTGAAGGGCATATGTTGCATACAATATTTGCGCTGTGCCTGACAAACTGCTTTGATGTGGTGGAAGTAATTCTAAAACTGTTTTTTCCCTATAAGGTTGTTAAGGACTCTACATTTCTAAGAAAACAGTGACACTAAGAAACTGAAGATTTTGAGTGGCAAACAGTGGCCCATGTGTTTGAGTCTGTGGAAGATAACATTCCATGGTATAATTGTACCAAAGTTTTGAGCTTGCATAATTACAAAGTATCTTCTTGCCTTTGCATAAAAATATGGCATACTCTGACTGCCGTAGAACAGTTTATTCATAGAAAGCAAATCCAAGGATTATCCTTGTCAGTGGTTGCAGTGTAGTCACATTTTGCTCCACCATCAACCCATCAGAACAATGGTGAAGAGAGGAACAAGCCTGTTTTCTGTATAAATTTGCATCCACATCACATATTGGTTATGACCACCGTTCATTTATTGGATAGTTTATATGTTTGAGTAATATTGTCATAATGTTATATGATTGACAGTCAGTCATGGAAGTAATAATATATAAATGGTAACATGAAATCACTGGGTACTAAAGGACATGAAAAGGTAAGATGTTATGTTTATAACATGGTTATAGCAATGTTATTGAAAAAAAGTTTCAGAGTTTTTCACACTGTCATTACTGAAGAACTGGGTCATCACAAACTCAATTGGATGAACTGTAAACTTGAGCTGTAAACTTGGGGATATCTCTAAATGTGTTCTTTCCAAATAAATGATACATGAGCCAATATTCTTGCTAGTGCTGTTTTGGGCAACGTTGTTACCATGTATTTTAGGGTTGTACCATTAACCCTTAAAGGAGTACCGTCACACCGGTGTGACAGGAATGTTGAGAAATGAACGTTCTAAAGAATATCTGGGTTCATTGAATTCAACATAGAATTTTAGAACCTTCAATTGTTGTGGAACTTAGAATGTTCAAAAACCTACACCTTTAACCCTTAAAGGAGTATCGTCACACTGGTGTGACAGGAATGTTGAGAAATGAACGTTCTAAAGAATATCTGGGTTCATTGAATTCAACATAGAATTTTAGAACCTTCAATTGTTGCGGAACTTAGAACGTTCAAAAACCTACACCTTTAAGGGTTAAATGCAGAGGCAGTGGTGGGAAATGATATGCAACCAAGACAATCCACCAGCCTCAGGGCACAGATCCTGTACTGGAGGTAAACAAGTCAAACAACTGAAGGAGGGCTCCCTCCAGTATTGAAAGACTAGACAGGAAAGCCAATTAACAGACACAAAGACAATTTGTCCTTTCCCCATTTTCCCCTGAAACATCAAAGAAATCTAATATACGAAGCTTGAAGGGAGTCTGTCAAAGCATGTTCAGCTGTGCAATATTTCTAATAAACATATTTATTGCATTATTCACTGCCCAGAATGGGTGGCAATAAATTGTCAATCCTCAAGTAGGCCTACTACATAATACACCAAGGAACCTTCTTGGAATTTACCGTACAAGAGGATCCTCAGAAAAATAAATGTACAATATTGCAAGTTTTTAGGCTTTTTAGGTCAGAGTTGGGGGAGGAAATAACATATTTATACTCACATCACTTTGGAAAACAATTTAATATATACTAGACATTGTCCCAGTTTTGTCAAAATATCCGAGGGTCCTTATTAAAACAGAATTTTGTTGTCTACCAAAACAACTGGAATATTAATAATAAATAGACCTTATAACAAAGCCCCCACACACAGTTGTAAATACTAATGCCAGTAACATTTAGTGTATGTGGTCACCATGACTACTTTGTATATGGAGTCTTTTCTGTATTTTTAGCCAATTAATGTTTACCTCTTTGACATAACTACAGCAACTAGACAAACAGTTGGGCCCAAAGAGTTAGCAATTGCAAACATTTCCCAAGAAGCTGATTTAATGTGCACACTAGCCTATCATCAGTCAGAAATCTGTCATTAGACAAATGCTCATTCTAGATTTGCCATCAGAGTTGGACCAGATCTAGGCCATGCAGACACAATGACGAATCAGTCACTATCTGTTGTGTTTTTGGCTTGACTTTGGTACAGCATGTTTTCATAAGCTATCAACTTCTTGGGTTCTCCTTAGGTTCAGAGATGGATGCAGACTCATAAGCATCTATTACAGGCTAATGTCTCATCCACCGCACCAGGGTCCCATATTACTCACTGTCAGGCCTCTCTCCGTGTCCCCTTTCTTGGCAATTTATCACGACTCCCAAGGATGCAGCCTCTGATGCCTTTTTAATGTTTCATAAACACAACATCGATTGTTTCTTTCTCTCTCCTTCAAAAAGGGGTCAGCTATCACATCACTGCAGCACAGGCTAAATATCAGTGTCCAAGGTACTGACCTCTTAAATCATCTGGCAGATGTTTGGGTTGTTCTTTACTGTTAAAGACTAATAGTACGTATAGGAGGCTATACATTGTTGAAAATCCTCAGGGATTTTAACCTGATCTGTTTTATGGATAGAAATGTAGCGTAGCATGCTCTTGAGAGTGTGTTACGAGGTTGTACTGTGTATGATTACAAAAAAAGGTTCTCCATCATAAAGTGGAGCAATAACATGAAGGCCCCATGTGTTGCTGAAGTGTTGTGTCCTTTTCAGGCACCGTACCCTCTGTGCTCCAAGCACACCTGATTGAAGCCTGTGTGATTAAAACTAATTTGATTAGCTGAATCTGGTGTGTTCAGCTGGTCGATAGTGGCACTGATGAATTCAGTGAGGTGTGCAGACAAGGCAAGGAAAGACGGATGGAGAACACACAGTTGAGTTGGAGTCCCTATTGGAGCAGGATTGAGATGGGTGGAGAACACACAGTTGAGTTGGGGTCCCTATGAATTGAGACGGGTGGAGAACACACAGTTGAGTTGGGGTCCCTATGAATTGTTGAGTTGGGGTCCCTATGGTGGAGAACACACAGTTGAGTTGGGGTCCCTATGGAATTGAGACGGATGGAGAACACACAGTTGAGTTGAGATCCCTATTGGAGCAGGATTGAGACGGATGGAGAACACACAGTTGAGTTGAGATCCCTATTGGAGCAGGATTGAGACGGATGGAGAACACACAGTTGAGTTGGAGTCCCTATTGGAGCAGGATTGAGACGGGTGGAGAACACACAGTTGAGTTGGGGTCCCTATGAATTGAGACGGGTGGAGAACACACAGTTGAGTTGGGGTCCCTATGAATTGAGACGGGTGGAGAACACACAGTTGAGTTGAGATCCCTATTGGAGCAGGATTGAGACGGATGGAGAACACACAGTTGAGTTGAGATCCCTATTGGAGCAGGATTGAGACGGGTGGAGAACACACAGTTGAGTTGGGGTCCCTATGAATTGAGACGGGTGGAGAACACACAGTTGAGTTGAGATCCCTATTGGAGCAGGATTGAGACGGGTGGAGAACACACAGTTGAGTTGAGATCCCTATTGGAGCAGGATTGAGACGGGTGGAGAACACACAGTTGAGTTGGGGTCCCTATGAATTGAGACGGGTGGAGAACACACAGTTGAGTCAGGGGTCCCTATTGGAGCAGGATTGAGAACCTTGTGGTTTATGTCAATTATGACCTGTCATGATGGATTCAGACTCAAGGATTCATTTGATCCTGGGTTCATAACAGCGGTTTACCAGATTAAGGATGATCCCATCAATATGCAGACTCCTGCCTGATCACTTAGTCCAGGGGTGTCAAACACAAGGCCCAGGGGCCAGATCAGGCCCGCCAGCAGTTTTCATACAGCCCTTCCACAATGTGTAATAAGCATTATCTCTATGATATGATAAATTGATTAAACCTAGTACTACAGTACAAACCATCCTCAGGAAGGAAGAAATGGAACAACTAACATAGATGTAGAGCATTTCAAGAGAGAAAGAGCAGTACATGACAGCAGTACATTATTTGTACTTGTTTGCTGATAAGTGATACCAGTAACACTCTGATATCCATGCAGAAAAAAAATGATAATGACCTTGACAATAACGGCCCCCTCGAGGTCTTCAAGAAATCCGGCACACTACCTAATATGAGTTTGACACCCCTGACTTAGTCTGAGCTGAACTATGAGCTTCTCTCAAACAGCTTCTCTCCAACAGAAGCACACCAGTGTATGACATGGGCTAACACCATCACCGGCAGGAGGTCTGGGAATTTCCTATGTGTCAGTAGTGAGTAAAGGTTCTGCTGTATAATGCAACCAGTTTGTATTGAGAACATATTGTTGACTGTATTGCATCACTTCACATAAATAACATTGCTCTTGGCCCACAGTGTGTGTGTTAGACATATTCATTTTTGGAATGGTGTGATGACGAAACTGTGGCCCTCATAGTGACAGTAGTGCTCGTGTCCCAGCATGCATTTCACTGCCTCAGTGTGAGATTTTGGTGTCCTCAGTGGAGTCCGCTCTGGGGGTAATTTCCTGGCACACCACACTGTCAGACAGCCATGGGGAGTGGCCCAGCTGTTATCTCTGTGCTGCTCTCTACATATGAACCCTGTGTGTGTGTGTGTGTGTGTGTGTGTGTGTGTGTGTGTGAGTTTGTGTGTGTGTGTGTGTGTGTGTGTGTGTGTGTGTGTGTGTGTGTGTGTGCGTGTGCATGCGTGCATGCATGTGTGTGTGTGTGTGTGTATGTGTGTGTGTGTGTGTGTGTGTGAGTGTGTGTGTGTGTGTGTGTGTGTGTGTGTGGAACAGGCCACAATTGATGCATGAGGTAGCCTCATTGGCTGTGCACGTAGGTGATGTTTTACACAGCTCAGCATTATTCATTACTTCCGCTGAGGAGTCTGGTGTAAAGTGCTTTCCTTTGTTGTGGAAGAGTGCTGTTTTTGTGCTTTTGTGTCTGCTGCTGGTGCTTCATCAGTGACTGCAGGGACATGGCACAAAGTCATCCTCCCGATGAGCTGGCAGCCTGGCTGAGGCTCTAGTCTCATTAGCCATTAGAGTAGTCGCTCCTTTGCCCAAGGAATCGCCACCCAGAGTCCAAAATGAGCATTTAGCCTGCAGCAGCCATCACATGCATTCTCTCTCTCTCTCTCTCTCTCTCTCTCTCTCTCTCTCTCTCTCCCTCTCTCTCTCTCTCTCTCCCTCTCTCTCTCTCTCTCCCTCTCTGCTCCGCAATGCACATTTCTCCTGACATTAAACATTACAGTGTGTAATGTTCCCCTGACATAAAACATTATCACAACCCTCCAACTCTTTTCCCCAATTCCTCACAGCTGCTTCATCATTTCATTAATAATACATGGAAAAGACAGGTTGAAGCTCAGCAGTGATATTCTTAATATAATTTCCCTAGTAATATTATATTATATTATATTATATTATATTATATTATATATATCATGTTATATTAATTTATATTATATCATTTTATACGTCTGGGGTAATTACTTTTGATACCTAATAATAAGCAACATAAAAAGTAATAAATAAAAGGACACCTATTACTCTTCTTGAGAAACTTGCCCAACAGTGATAATATAATATAATGGCATCTTTGCAGACAGTGTCACTCTGTCAGTGTACTGACAATATATTCATTCATCACTCTTTTCTCCACTACCACCTAAGCTGAAATTGCTCTGAATGCTTTGAGGCAAACTCTGAAATATATTCATCAAATGGTTTCAAATGACAATGGCTGCTACAGTTAGTCTCTCTGCTAAACATTCATTTGCCACAAACATTAATGCGCTAGATTCAACAACCTGTGTGGTTTCATTGATGATTCCACAATAACACAAATATTTTTTTGTCAAATTCTTTTCAAAGTGCATAATATCACAGCATTTTATGGTTAGACTCAAGTGACATAGTGATTGAAATCCATTTGATGAATACAAAGTTTTAATTCTTTCTTGCGATGTCTGAATGCATCTAATAAGATCCAAACCCCCACTAAGTCTAATTATATCTTACAAATGAAGCATGTTGGGATGTTTGTGATGCATAAGAGAGAATGGGAGGAAGGGGGGGCATTGTGAAATAACAGAGACGTTATAAACAGTGTGGCAAATTAACTGAGAAATCAACAAAGAATAATTAACATATCTAACGAAACTTTGAGGCGATGGGGGGTCCAAACTAAAGATTTCATACGCCCTCTCAGTTGCTTTCCCCAAGCCAAAAGAAGCAGATGAACAACTGCCTTCCCTTGTATATTTGTATATAGTCTGGCTGCCGAGGGAACAATGAACTTTACTGTTTGTATTTAATTAATCAAGGGAACCTGTTCTGCTGGCTCATTTGGGCTTCCAAATGGACTCTCACATCCTGGGCCAACCTTTAAAACATGTCTGTACTTGTTTTCTCTCATCAGGATAATCTGAGTCAAACCCAAACGGTAGCAGTCTATGAGCATGGTTGATAATATAGCCCTGGTGGAGCTGGTCTGAGGAGATGATGATAATAAAGAAAGATCATGCTCCAGCAGAAGCCGGCTGTTAAACAGGCCCTGCGGGAGGCATGGGAAGCACACACAGACAGCAGCTACACATGTAATGCTTG